>NC_080380.1:91486724-91723125 GCF_014773155.1 Arachis stenosperma
TCTCTGAAACTAGCTGAATTAGTTTGATGTGGTGACAATACTTTTTGTTTTCTGAATGAATGCTTGAACAGTGCATATGTCTTTTGAATTTGTTGCTTTGAGAATGTTAAATTGTTGGCTCTTGAAAGAATGAGGAGAAAGAGAACTGTTATTGAGGATCTGAAAAATCATCAAATTGATTCTTGAAGCAAGAAAAGCAGTGAAAAAAAATATTTTTTCGAAAAAAAAAAGAAAAAAAAAGAGAAAAAGAAAGGAATAAAGTTGTGATCCAAGGCAAAAGAGTGTGCTTAAGAACCCTGGACACCTCTAATTGGGGACTTTAGCAAAGCTGAGTCACAATCTAAAGAGGTTCACCCAATTATGTGTCTGTGGCATGTATGTATCCGGTGGTAATACTGGAAGACAGAGTGCTTTGGGCCACAGCCAAGACTCATACACTGGCCATGTTCAAGAATCAATATACTTAACTAGGAGAATCAATAACACTATCTGAGTTCTGAGTTCTTATAGATGCTAATCATTCTGAACTTCAAAGGATAGAGTGAGATGCCAAAACTGTTCGGAGGCAAAAGCTACTAGTCCCGCTCATCTAATTGGAGCTATGTTTCTTTGATATTTTGGAATCTATAGTATGTTCTCTTCTTTTTATCCTATTTTGATTTTCAGTTGCTTGGGGACAAGCAACAATTTAAGTTTGGTGTTGTGATGAGCGGATAATTTGTATGCTTTTTGGCATTGTTTTTAGTATGTTTTTAGTATCTTTTAGTTAGTTTTTAGTATATTTTTTAGTTTTTAATTAAAATTCACTTTTCTGGACTTTACTATGAGTTTGTGTGTTTTTCTGTGATTTCAGGTATTTTTGACTGAAATTGAGGGTCCTGAGCAAAAATCTGATCCAGAGACTGAAAAGGACTGCAGATGCTGTTGGATTCTGACCTCCCTGCACTCAAAGTGGATTTTCTGGAGCTACAGAAGCCCAATTGGCGCGCTCTCAACGGCATTGGAAAGTAGACATCCTGGGCTTTCCAGCAATATATAATAGTCCATACTTTGCCCAAGATTTGATGGCCCAAACCGGCGTTCAAAGTCACCTACAGAAATTCCAGCGTTAAACGCCGGAACTGGCATAAATTTGGAGTTAAACGCCCAAACTGGCATGAAAGCTGGCGTTTAACTCCAGAAAAGGTCTCTACACGAAATTCCTTCATTGCTCAGCCCAAGCACACACCAAGTGGGCCCGGAAGTGGATTTTTCTGTCATTTACTCATTCCTGTAAACCTTAGGATACTAGCTTTTACTACTTATAGGATCTTTTGACATTGTATCCGTACCTTATGACCTCATAACACTTTTTACACGTTTCTTGTGTACCTTCCACGGCATGAGTCTCTAAACCCCATGGTTGGGGGTGAGGAGCTCTGCTGTGTTTTGATGGATTAATGCAATTACTACTGTTTCTTATTCAATCATGCTTGCTTCCATTCTAAGATATCACTTGCTCCTAACCCGGATGAATGTGATGATCTGTGACACTCATCATCATTCTCAACTATGAACATGTGCCTGACAACCACCTCTGTTCTACCTTAGATTAAGTAGATATCTCTTAGATTCTTTAATCGGAATCTTCGTGGTATAAGCTAGAACTGATGGCGGCATTCAAGAGAGTCCGGAAGGTCTAAACCTTGTCTGTGGTATTCTGAGTAGGATTCAATGACTGGATGACTGTGACGTGCTTCAAACTCCTGAGGGCGGGGCGTTAGTGACAGACGCAAAAGAATCACTGGATTCTATTCCGGCCTGATTGAGAACCGACAGATGAATTCCGCTATGCTGTGACAGAGCATATGCAATCGCTTTCACTGAGAGGATGGGAGGTAGCCACTGACAATGGTGAAACCCTACACACAGCTTGCCATGGAAGGAGACTTGCGTGTTTGAAGAAGAAGACAGTAGGAAAGCAGAGATTCGGAAAATGGAGCATCTCCAAAGCCTCAGCCTATTCTCTATTACTGCAGTACAAGTAACCATCTCATGTTCTTTTGCTTTTGACAATCAATCCTGATAATTTCTGATATCCTGACTAAGATTTACAAGATAACCATAGCTTGCTTCAAGCCGACAATCTCCGTGGGATCGACCCTTGCTCACGCAAGGTATTACTTGGACGACCCAGTGCACTTGCTGGTTAGTTGTGCGGGATTGCAAAAGTGTTATTGCAATTTCGTGCACCAATCCTCTAAGCCATTCCTACCCTGTAATTCTTGAAATCACTTAACATACATATCAAGGCATCTAATGGTAATAAGAGAGGATTAAATAAAAGGAAATAAAAGCCAAAGAAGCATGTTTTCAATCATAGCACAAAATCAGGAAGGAAAATATAAAACATGCAAATCATATGAATAAGTGGGTAAAGAGTTGATAAAAACCACTTAATTGAGCACAAGATAAACCATAAAATAGTGGTTTATCAACCTCCCCACACTTAAACATTAGCATGTCCTCATGCTAAGCACAAGAGAAACTATAAAGGAGTGAAGAGGAATGATAGAATGTATGAAATGCAACCTATCTACGTGAATGCAACTACATGCAAAATGTTTCTACCTACTTGGTGAAAAGTAAATAAATCTTTCAAGAACAAATATGAACCGGATTTCACTAAATCAAATTACAAAATACAGTACAATGAACTTGCAAGAAGAAGATAGCTCATGAAAGCAGGGAATATAGAATTGAGCATTGAACCTTTACTGGTAGTGTATATCATTCTAACTCTCAAATGTCTAGGGTCAATTCTCTTAATTTTCTACTAATCTTGCTTTCTATAGCTTGCTCTTCATCTAACAATCAACAAAAATTTAATGCACCAATACACAAATCAAGAGGTCTTTTAAGGGTTGTAATGGGGTTAGGGTCAAGGTAGGATTGTATTTGGCCAAGTGGACTAAAATCTGAATCCTTAATTAACATAAACTTTCCGCTTAACTTAAGAAAATCCATTTAATTAAAATGCAAAATCTAACTTCCTATTAACTGTGTTTTCCATATATTCATGCATCCTCAATTTGAGTTCAGAACATATGCATTGATATTAACACTTACTTTGGGGCATTTTGTCCCCTTTTATTAATTGCTCTTTTCTTTTTCTTTTTCACTTTTTTCTTTTTATTTTTTATTTTTTTCTTTTTATTTTTCTCAATGCATATGATTAAAGTATTGAATGCAATAATATGTGCTCAACTATTATTTTGCACATTTTCACTAAAATATACAACACCCAATTATTCAAACCAAATATTTTCAAACCCAACTTCCCCACACTTAAATCATGAGCACTTTTACTAGTCTAAGCTAACCAAGGATTCAAATTAAGGACATTATTGTTTTCCACTTAGAGTTAGTAATGAGCTAAAGTAAAGAACAAATGGGTATATTAGGCTCAAATTGGTTTGCAAAGGATAATGAAAGGGTAAGGCCATATGGGTATGTAAGCTTAGTGAAACAAGGGCCTCAATCATATCAGTGCATGCATACATCAAACAATGGAAATATAAAATTAAGCAAGACAAAGATCACAATTTTAGAGAGAAAAACACACACCAAAAATAAAATATTGGTTGGTAAAATGCAACCAATCAAATAGGCTTAAAATCTCACTGGTTTTGTGTGTTCGAGCTTTAAACCATGTTCCAAAATAATATTTCTTCAAACAAATTTTTCAAAAAGTTTTATTCAAATTAGTGAAATACTATAAAAATTTCTTGAAAAAGAAAATATTACTTTAACCAAGTGGTAAAATATGCACAAAAACAAACATGCAATCAAACATGCAAATGCAACAATGAAAAACAAAAATTGGTGTTGAGAAGGGACTAACTAACCCGTGGAGATCGGTATCAACCTCCCCACACTTAAAGGTTGCACCGTCCTCGGTGCATGCTGAGATGTGCAGGTGGCGGGGTGTTGTGGTTCCTCAGCTGTTGCTCGTTGTAGAAGCTTTCTCTTTACCCGTCCTGGTGGCCATCCTGAAAAGGGAGAAAAGAAAGGGACATGAAGTCAAAGGGATAGAGCAAAGAGCAGGGTAGTACGAGTGATAATCATGCCAAGTAAGGAAAATAGTGAATGAAAGATATGGTCGCGATTCCATGTAATCAGTTCATCAATGGAAATATAGGGCATGATAAATTGAGGCATTTAAATGCAAGATGTTTATTGGCATGCTGGCAAAGACATGAGTAGCATAAATCAAGCATTAAAAGCCATAATGTATTATTAGTCGTGAGAAACTAACAATAACGTTTGTATTGACAATTATATTCAATTAATAAAATATTGGAAAGGGTTTTGGGAAAAGCAGGCATTAGAGTAGAAGGATAGAAGATACTGAAAAACAGTGTATAATGCCATACGGGCATTTTCACAAACACTTAGCATGCATGGTAAATAAGTTATTGAATGCATTAAATTGAACATGCAAGCAATCCTTTAAAAAGTAATATATAATTGTCAAACAATTCACAAAAATATAGAAAATAATGACCCAAATAATTTTCTAACACCAATGAAAATAATGCAATGAATGAAATTATGCAAATAAATTAAATAAAATGAAAGAAAAGAAGAATGAGAAGTGAAAGAAAAAAGAAGAGGTAAGTAAGAAAGAGGTAAGGAAAAATTAGGATTGGGGGAGAAAAGATAAAATTTTGGCGCGGATCAGGATAAGCTGTGCGGCGCAAGCGATGCGGACGCGTGGGGCACGCGTTCGCGTGACTTGCGCTTTAAGTTAATCGACGTGGTCGCGTCGGTCACGCGGACGCGTAACTCGTTTTATGCGACTGGCGCGAGGGCAGCCTCACGTCCGCACAACTCTCCGTTCAAAAATCTTATTTTGCCAAAATATGGGTGACGTGGTCGTGTGAGTCATGCGATCGCGTGAGTGGCCAATATTGGGATATGACGCGGACGCGAAGGGCACGCGTTCGCGTGGTAGGGATTGTGCGTCTAGCACTAATCCAGCACCACTCCAGCATAACTTTCGGCTATGCACTCTTTTTACGTCGATTACCAGGTCACGCGGCCGCGTGGGTGACACAGACGCATGGGAGGCATGTTTCGCATGTGACTGGTGCACAAAATTGTGATCACTACAACTTCGCACAACTAACCAGCAAGTGCACTGGGTCGTCCAAGTAATAAACCTTACGCGAGTAAGGGTCGATCCCACGGAGATTGGTGGTATGAAGCAAGCTATGGTCATCTTGTAAATCTCAGTCAGGCAGACTCAAATGGGTATGGTGATAAACGAAAATACATAAAAGATAAAGATAGAGATACTTATGTATATCACTGGTGAGAGCTTCAGATAAGCGCATGAAGATGCCTTCCCTTCCGTCTCTCTGCTTTCCTACAGTCTTCATCCAATCCTTCTTACTCCTTTCCATGGCAAGCTCGTGTAGGGTTTCACCGTTGTCAGTGGCTACCTCCCATCCTCGCAGTGAAAGCTAATGCTCGCACTCTGTCACAGTACGGCCAATCACCGGTTGGTTCCCGCCCTACTGGAATAGAATCCCTCTTTTGCGTCTGTCACTAACGCCCAGCAGGTTAGGAGTTTGAAGCATGTCACAGTCATTCAATCATTGAATCCTACTCAGAATACCACAGACAAGGTTTAGACCTTCCGGATTCTCTTGAATGCCGCCATCAGGTCCTACCTATACCACGAAGATTCCTTTTAAAGAATCCAAGAGATAGTCACTAAGCCTCGGATGCTTGTAGAACAAGAATGGTTGTCAGTCACCTTGTTCATAGGTGAGAATGATGATGAGTGTCAATCATCACCTTTATCAAGTTGAAGAACAAGTGATATCTTGGACAAAGAACAAGCGGAATTGAATGGAAGAACAATAGTAATTGCATTAATACTCGAGGTACAGCAGAGCTCCACACCTTAATCTATGGTGTGTAGAAACTCCACCGTTGAAAATACATAAGAACAAAAGTGATCATTGGTTTCGGCCCCAAAGAGGGAACCAGAAGAACCAAGATGAAAATTACAATAGTAAAAGGTCCTACTTATAGGGAACTAGTAGCTTAAGAATTACAAAGATGAGTAAATGACATAAAAATCCACTTCCGGGCCCACTTGGTGTGTGTTTGGGCTGAGCAATGAAGCATTTTCGTGTAGAGACTCTCCTTGGAGTTAAACGCCAGCTTTTATGCCAGTTTGGGCGTTTAACTCCCATTTAGGTGCCAGTTCCGGCGTTTAACGCTGGAATTTCTGTAGGTGACTTTGAACGCCGGTTTGGGCCATCAAATCTTGGGCAAAGTATGGACTATCATATATTGCTGGAAAGCCCAGGATGTCTACTTTCCAACGCCGTTGAGAGCGCGCCAAGTGGGCTTCTGTAGCTCCAGAAAATCCACTTCGAGTGCAGGGAGGTCAGAATCCAACAGCATCTGCAGTCCTTTTGAGTCTCTGGATCAGATTTTTGCTCAGATCCCTCAATTTCAGCCAGAAATACCTGAAATCACAGAAAAACACACAAACTCATAGTAAAGTCCAGAAAAGTGAATTTTAACTAAAAACTAATAAAAATATAATAAAAACTAACTAAAAGATACTAAAAACATACTAAAAACAATGCCAAGAAGCGTACAAATTATCCGCTCATCACAACACCAAACTTAAATTGTTGCTTGTCCCCAAGCAACTGAAATCAAACAAGATAAAAAGAAGAGAATACTATAGACTCCAAATTATCAATGAAACTTAGCTCCAAATTAGATGAGCGGGACTAGTAGCTTTTTGCCTCCAAACAGTTTTTGGCATCTCACTTTATCCTCTGAGGTTCAGAATGATTGGCTTCTTTAGGAACTCAGAATCCAGATAGTGTTATTGATTCTCTTAGTTAAGTATGATGATTCTTGAACACAGCTACTTTATGAGTCTTGGCCGTGGCCCAAAGCACTCTGTCTTCCAGTATTACCACCGGATACATACATGCCACAGACACATAATTGGGTGAACCTTTTCAGATTGTGACTTAGCTTTGCTAAAGTCCCCAATTAGAGGTGTCCAGGGTTCTTAAGCACACTCTTATTGCCTTGGATCACAACTTTATTTCTTTCTTTTTCTTTCTTTTTCTCTTTCTCTTTTTTTCGTTTTTCTCCTTCCCTTTTTTTCTTCTTTTTTTTTTTTTGTATTCACTGCTTTTTCTTGCTTCAAGAATCATTTTTATGATTTTTCAGATCCTCAGTAACATGTCTCCTTTTTCATCATTCTTTCAAGAGCCAACAATTTTTAACATTCATGAACAACAAATTCAAAAGACATATGCACTGTTCAAGCATACATTTAGAAAACAAAAAGTATTGTCACCACATCAAACTAATTAAGCTAGTTTTAAAGATGAATTTGAAATCCTGTACTTCTTGTTCTTTTGTGATAAAAACAGTTTTCATTTAAGAAAGGTGATGGATTCATATTCATAGCTTTAAGGCATAGACACTAAGACACTAATGATCATAAGACACAAACATAGATAAACATAAGCATAAAAATTCGAAAAACAAAAAAATAAAGAACAAGGAGATTAAAGAACGGGTCCACCTTAGTGATGGCGGCTTGTTCTTCCTCTTGAAGGCCTTATGGAGTGTTTGAGCTCCTCAATGTCTCTTCCTTGTCTTTGTTGCTCCTCTCTCATGATTCTTTGATCTTCTCTAATTTCATGGAGGAGAATGGAGTGTTCTTGGTGCTCCACCCTTAGTTGTCCCATGTTGGAACTCAATTCTCCTAGGGAGGTGTTGATTTGCTCCCAATAGTCTTGTGGAGGAAGGTGCATCCCTTGAGGTATCTCAGGGATCTCTTGATGAGAGGGGTCTCTTGTTTGCTCCATCCTTCTCTTAGTGATGGGCTTGAGGTCATGCCTTCTCAGTTGAACCGGCTTTGGATGCCATAAATAGTTATGGAAAAACAAAAAGCAATGCTTTTACCACACCAAACTTAAAAGGTTTGCTCGTCCTCGAGCAAAAGAAGAAAGAAGAGAGTAGAAGAAGAAGAAGTGAGGAAGAAGGGAGTGGCTTTGTGTTTCGGCCATAGAGGGGGAGAAGTGGTGTTTAGGTGGTGTGAAAATGAAGGAGTGAAGAAGGGTTTATGGGGAAGAGGTATTGAGGTGATTGGTGAATGGGTGAAGAAGAAGAGAGAGTGTGGTGGGTTGGTGGGGATCCTGTGGGGTCCACAGATCCTGAGGTGTCAAGGAAAAGTCATCCCTGCACCAAATGGCACTCAAAATCACGTTTTGAGCCATTTCTGGCGTTAAACGCCGGGCTGATGCCCATTCCTGGCGTTTAACGCCAGGTTCTTGCCCTTTTTTGGCGTTTAACGCCAGTCTGGTGCCCCTTTCTGGCGTTAAACGCCCAGAATGGTGCTAGACTGGGCGTTAAACGCCCAACTGCTAGCCTCACTGGCGTTTAAACGCCAGTGAGTTCTTCCTCCAGGGTGTGCTGTTTTTCTTCCTGTTTTTCATTCTGTTTTTGCTTTTTCACTTGATTTTGTGACTTCTTATGATCATCAACCTACAAAAAACATAAAATAACAAAGAGAAATATATAAAATATAATCATTGGGTTGCCTCCCAACAAGCGCTTCTTTAATGTCAGTAGCTTGACAGAGGGCTCTCATGGAGCCTCATATTTTCTCAGAGCAATGTTGGAACCTCCCAACACCAAACTTAGAGTTTGAATGTGGGGGTTCAACACCAAACTTAGAGTTTGGTTGTGGCCTCCCAAAACCAAACTTAGAGTTTGACTGTGGGGGCTCTGTTTGACTCTGATTTGAGAGAAGCTCTTCATGCTTTTTCTCCATGGTGACAGAGGGATATCCTTGAGCCTTAAACACAAAGGATTCTTCATTCACTTGAATGATCAGTTCACCTCCATCAACATCAATCACAGCCTTTGCTGTGGCTAGGAAGGGTCTGCCAAGGATGATGGATTCATCCATGCACTTCCCAGTCTCTAGGACTATGAAATTAGTAGGGATGTAATGGTCTTCAACTTTTACCAAAACATTCTCTACAAGTCCATGAGCTTGTTTTCTTGAGTTGTCTGCCATCTCTAGTGAGATTTTTGCAGCTTGTACCTCAAAGATCCTTAGCTCCTCCATTACTGAGAGAGGCATGAGGTTTACACTTGACCCTAAGTCACACAGAGCCTTTTTGAAGGTCATGGTGCCTATGGTACAAGGTATGGAAAACTTCCCAGGGTCTTGTCTCTTTTGAGGTAATTTCTGCCTAGACAAGTCATCCAGTTCTTTGGTGAGCAAAGGGGGTTCATCCTCCCAAGTCTCATTTCCAAATAACTTGTCATTTAGCTTCATGATTGCTCCAAGGTATTTAGCAACTTGCTCTTCAGTGACATACTCATCCTCTTTAGAGGAAGAATACTCATCAGAGCTCATGAAAGGCAGAAGTAAGTCCAATGGAATCTCTATGGTCTCATTTTGAGTCTCAGATTCCCATGGTTCCTCATTGGGGAACTCAGTGGAGGCCAGTGGACGTCCATTGAGGTCTTCCTCAGTGGCGTTCACTGCTTCTCCATCCTCTCCAAATTCGGCCATATTGATGGCTTTGCACTCTCCTTTTGGATTTCTTCTGTGTTGCTTGGGAGAGTACTTGGAGGGAGTTCAGTAACTTTCTTGCTCAGCTGTCCCACTTGTGCCTCCAAATTCTTAATGGAGGACCTTGTTTCAGTCATGAAACTTTGAGTGGTTTTGATTAGATCAGAGACCATTGTTGCTAAGTCAGAGGGGTTGCTTAGAATTCTCTGTCTGTTGCTGAGAAGATGATGGAAAAGGCTTGCCATTGCTAAACCTGTTTCTTCCACCATTGTTGTTATTGAAACCTTGTTGAGGTCTCTCTTGATTCTTCCATGAGAAATTTGGGTGATTTCTCCATGAAGAATTACAGGTGTTTCCATAGGGTTCTCCTAGGTAATTCACCTCTTCTATTGAGGGGTTCTCAGGATCATAAGCTTCTTCTTCAGATGAAGCATCCTTAGTACTGCTTGGTGCATTTTGCATTCCAGACAGACTTTGAGAAATCAAATTGACTTGTTGAGTCAATATTTTATTCTGAGCCAAAATGGCATTCAGAGTATCAATTTCAAGAACTCCTTTCTTCTGACTTGTCCCATTGTTTACAGGATTTCTTTCAGAAGTGTACATGAATTGGTTATTTGCAACCATTTCAATGAGCTCTTGAGCCTCTGTAGGCGTCTTCTTCAAATGAAGAGATCCTCCAGCAAAGCTATCCAAAGACATCTTGGATAGTTCAGAGAGACCATCATAGAAAATACCTATGATGCTCCATTCAGAAAGCATGTCAGATGGACATTTTCTGATCAATTGTTTGTATCTTTCCCAAGCTTCATAGAGGGATTCTCCATCCTTCTGTCTGAAGGTTTGGGCTTCCACTCTAAGCTTACTCAATTTTTGAGGTGGAAAGAACTTTGCCAAGAAGGCATTGACTAGCTTTTCCCAAGAGTCCAGGCTTTCTTTAGGTTGAGAGTCCAACCATATTCTAGCTCTGTCTCTTACAGCAAAAGGGAATAGCATCAGTCTGTAGACCTCAGGGTCAACCCCATTAGTCTTGACTGTGTCATAGATTTGCAAGAATTCAGCTAAAAACTGATGAGGATCTTCCAATGGAAGTCCATGGAACTTGCAATTTTGTTGCATTAGAGAAACTAATTGAGGCTTAAGCTCAAAGTTGTTTGCTCCAATGGCAGGGATAGAGATGCTTCTCCCATAGAAGTCGGGAGTAGGTGCAGTAAAGTCACCCAGCACCTTCCTTGCATTGTTGGCATTGTTGTTGTTTTCGGCTGCCATGAGTTCTTCTTCTTTGAAAAATTCGGTCAAGTCCTCTACAGAGAGTTGTGCCTTAGCTTCTCTTAGCTTTCGCTTCAAGGTCCTTTCAGGTTCAGGGTCAGCTTCAACAAGAATGCCTTTGTCTTTGTTCCTGCTCATATGAAAGAGAAGAGAACAAGAATATGGAATCCTCTATGTCACAGTATAGAGATTCCTTGAAGTGTCAGAGGAAAAGAAAAGTAGAAGACAGAAGTAGAAAATTCGAACTTATCAAATAAGATGGAGTTCGAATTTTGCATTAAGGGATAGTGTTAGTCCATAAACAGAAGGATGTGAGAAGAAGGGAAGTAATTTTCGAAAATTAAGTAAAAGATTTTGAAAACATTTTGAAAAACACTAATTGATTTTCGAAAATAAAAGTGGGAAAGAAATTAAGTGATTTTTTGAAAAAGATTTTGAAATTAGAAATCAAAAAGATTTGATTGAAAACTATTTTTAAAAAGATGTGGTTAAGAAGATATGATTGGTTTTAAAAAGATGTAATTGAGAAGATATGATTTGAAAAACATTTTTAAAAAGATTTGATTTGAAAACAATTTGAAAAGATATGATTTTAAAAATTAATGACTTGCCTAACAAGAAAAGATATGATTCAAACATAAAACCTTCCTCAACAGAAAAGGCAAAAAATGTTCAATCAAATCATTAATTGTTAGTAAGTATCTTGAAAAAGGAAAGAAATTGATTTTGAAAACATTTGATTGAAAAGATATGATTTGAAAAAGATTTGATTTTGAAAAACTTTGAAAACTTGAAAAAAAATTGATTTTGAAAACAAAATCTTCCCCCTTTGCCATCCTGGCGTTAAACGCCCAGAATGGTGCACATTCTGGCGTTTAACGCCCAAAACTATACCCTTTTGGGCGTTAAACGCCCAGCCAGGCACCCTGGCTGGCGTTTAAACGCCAGTCTGTCTTTTCACTGGGCATTTTCGAATGCTCAGCTTTTCTGTATAATTCCTCTGCTGTATGTTCTGAATCTTCAATTCTCTGTATTATTGACTTGAAAAGACACAAATTAAAAATATTTTTGGATTTTTAATAATGAGGAATAATAAAAAATGCAACTAAATCAAATAACAATGCATGCAAGACACCAAACTTAGCAGTTTGTATACTATTGACACTAACAAGATGAGAATGCATATGAGAAACAACAAAATGCTCAAGTCAATAGAATTCAAAGATCAAACACAAGGAAATCATCAAGAACAACTTGAAGATCAATGAAGACACATGCATGAATGCAGTAAGAACATGCAATTGACACTAAACTTAAGATGAGACTCTAGACTCAAACAATAAACATAAAATATTTTTGGTTTTTATGATTTTGTAATTTTTTTGTGCTTTTTCGAAAATTAAGTGAAAAGGAAAATAAAGGTATCAAAATTCTTAATGAGAATTCCAGGAATCATGCAATGTTACTCTAAAGCTTTAGTCTAAAGGAATTAGACATGGCCGGCTAAGCTTCAGCAGGACATTGCATTCAAGAGCTAAATTGATGAGAATCAATCAGCTTTGGTGATGATAAGAACATCACCTTGAAACACTAGAATTCATTCTTAAGAACTCTGAAGAAAAATACCTAATCTAAGCAACAAGATGAACCGTCAGTTGTCCATACACAAACAATCCCCGGCAACGGCGCCAAAAACTTGGTGCTGTTGCCGGATTTTGGCACTGATGTTACCGGACCTAAAGCTTGCTCAAAACTCGAACAATCCCCGGCAACGGCGCCAAAAACTTGGTGCACGAAATTGTGATCACTACAACTTCGCACAACTAACCAGCAAGTGCACTGGGTCGTCCAAGTAATAAACCTTACGCGAGTAAGGGTCGATCCCACGGAGATTGGTGGTATGAAGCAAGCTATGGTCATCTTGTAAATCTCAGTCAGGCAGACTCAAATGGGTATGGTGATAAACGAAAATACATAAAAGATAAAGATAGAGATACTTATGTATATCACTGGTGAGAGCTTCAGATAAGCGCATGAAGATGCCTTCCCTTCCGTCTCTCTGCTTTCCTACAGTCTTCATCCAATCCTTCTTACTCCTTTCCATGGCAAGCTCGTGTAGGGTTTCACCGTTGTCAGTGGCTACCTCCCATCCTCGCAGTGAAAGCTAATGCTCATGCACTCTGTCACAGTACGGCCAATCACCGGTTGGTTCCCGCCCCTACTGGAATAGAATCCCTCTTTTGCGTCTGTCACTAACGCCCAGCAGGTTAGGAGTTTGAAGCACGTCACAGTCATTCAATCATTGAATCCTACTCAGAATACCACAGACAAGGTTTAGACCTTCCGGATTCTCTTGAATGCCGCCATCAGGTCCTGCCTATACCACGAAGATTCCTTTTAAAGAATCCAACAGATAGTCACTAAGCCTCGGATGCTTGTAGAACAAGAATGGTTGTCAGTCACCTTGTTCATAGGTGAGAATGATGATGAGTGTCAATCATCACCTTTATCAAGTTGAAGAACAAGTGATATCTTGGACAAAGAACAAGCGGAATTGAATGGAAGAACAATAGTAATTGCATTAATACTCGAGGTACAGCAGAGCTCCAACCTTAATCTATGGTGTGTAGAAACTCCACCGTTGAAATACATAAGAACAAAGTGATCATTGGTTTCGGCCCCAAAGAGGGAACCAGAAGAACCAAGATGAAAATTACAATAGTAAAAGGTCCTACTTATAGGGAACTAGTAGCTTAAGAATTACAAAGATGAGTAAATAACATAAAAATCCACTTCCGGGCCCACTTGGTGTGTGTTTGGGCTGAGCAATGAAGCATTTTCGTGTAGAGACTCTCCTTGGAGTTAAACGCCAGCTTTTATGCCAGTTTGGGCGTTTAACTCCCATTTAGGTGCCAGTTCCGGCGTTTAACGCTGGAATTTCTGTAGGTGACTTTGAACGCCGGTTTGGGCCATCAAATCTTGAGCAAAGTATGGACTATCATATATTGCTGGAAAGCCCAGGATGTCTACTTTCCAACGCCGTTAAGAGCGCGCCAATTGAGCTTCTGTAGCTCCAGAAAATTCACTTCGAGTGCAGGGAGGTCAGAATCCAACAGCATTTGCAGTCCTTTTGAGTCTCTGGATCAGATTTTTGCTCAGATCCCTCTATTTCAGCCAGAAAATACCTGAAATCACAGAAAAACACACAAACTCATAGTAAAGTCCAGAAAAGTGAATTTTAACTAAAAACTAATAAAATATAATAAAAACTAACTAAAAGATACTAAAAACATACTAAAAACAATGCCAAAAAGAGTACAAATTATCCGCTCATCAGTGACACGGACGCGTCAGCGACACGGTCGCGTGGGGCGATTTGTGCCACGGGCATGCCTCCAGCCACGCTCTTGCGTGACTCTCTGTTCGATTTATCATTCTCTCTGAGCCACCTGCGACGCGGTCGCGTCGGCGACGCTGTCGCGTCGCGGCTTCCCCCCTTTTTTTATATGCAGAATGTAATTCTAATATAAATGTTATGCAAAACTCTAGGTTCAATACAATAAAAAAAAATAAAACTCGAAAACAAATAAAACTAAATAAAAATGAAAAAGGAACGATCATACCATGGTGGGTTGTCTCCCACCTAGCACTTTTAGTTAAAGTCCTTAAGTTGGACATTTGGTGAGCTCCCTGTTATGGTGGCTTGTGCTTGAACTCATCCAGGAATCTCCACCAATGTTTGTATCTCCAGCAACCTCCGGGGTCCCAAACTAAGCATGTAAAGCCCTTAAGAAGCTTCAAATAGATTCTTAGGCTCCCGGGGTGACAAATGTCAGAGTAGATTCCAAGATCCCAAATCTTGCTTTTACACCCATTTTTGTCGGGATCTGTATTTTTCCAGCTGGGTGATAAGTAATTTGAATTCTCACTGCAGCGACCAAACAATTTCTAGACCCATTCAGTTGAGCTTTACACCAACCTTTGCGTTTAAACTTAAAGCTTCCAACCATAAGGAACCTTGCAGGACAATTTTTTCTAGTGACCATCTTCCTCTTATTCTTAATGCCACAAAGAGCTCTAAGTTGACCATCCGTCTCTAGTAGCCCATATTCAAGTGAAATTAGAAAGCTAAGGGATATGAATTTTACCCACTTGAATGTTGTGAAGGATGATGGTAACTTAGGGGGAGGGGTTTCCAATGAACTTGCAAGCTCCACTCCCTTGTGCTCTTCTTCGACATCTTCCACCTCTTTGCAATCTTCTTCAATATCAACCTCTTCCTCTTGGTGGATTTCTTCCAATTCAATCTCTTCTTCATTGTTCACCAAGGACATGGGAGGTTGTGCTTCTTCTTCTTTCATCTCCATGTCAAGTCCAATGGGAGAGGACACAAATGTATATAAGAATTCATCAATGATCGAATCCATCTCTTGACCATCCCCTTCAAAGTCTTCAATCATGAGATGCCTTGGAGGGTGTACACCCTCCCCAACATCAGTTTTAAACGTCTTTGAAGGAGGCTCTATAACTGGACTTTCCCATGGAGGTTCAGCATTTCCTAAGTCTTCAACCACTGCTTCTTCTTCCTCTTCAATAATTCTGGCTTCCTCTACTTGTTCCAATACCAAATCGTGCTGCTCACTATCCACCGGAATGTGGAACTTCTCCTTCCTGCTACGTTCTTCAGTAGATTCTCCACGTGAAGCCATGGAGTTTCCTTGAATGTTCGAACGTCGGAAAGGTAATCGATTCATTGCTTGATCCAGGTGTTTAAGTATGAAATCGTATTCATCTTTGATGATTTCCTGTTCAACTATTTCTTCACCTTCAAGTACAAAATCCTCCTTGTTGTCTTCCTTCACTAGTTCTTCAACCGCGCTGTCAACTTCAAGGGTCTCTACTACTGATGAGCGGATAATTTGTCTGTGGTATTCTGAGTAGGATTCAATGATTGAATAACTGTGACGAGCTTCAAACTCCTGAAGGCGGGGCGTTAGTGACAGACGCAAAAGAATCACTGGATTCTATTCCGGCCTGATCGAGAACCGACAGATGGATAGCCGTGCCGTGACAGGGTGCGTTGAACATTTCCACTGAGAGGATGGGAGGTAGCCACTGACAACGGTGAAACCCTACATACAGCTTGCCATGGAAGGAGCCTTGCGTGTTTGAAGAAGAAGACAGTAGGAAAGCAGAGATTCAGAAGATGGAGCATCTCCAAAACCTCAACCTATTCTCCTTTACTGCAAAACAAGTACTTATTTCATGTTCTTTTTCCTTTTACAATCAACCCTGATAATCTTTGATATCCTGACTAAGATTTACAAGATAACCATAGCTTGCTTCAAGTCGACAATCTCCGTGGGATCGACCCTTACTCACGTAAGGTATTACTTGGACGACCCAGTGCATTTGCTGGTTAGTTGTGCGGGATTGCAAAAGTGTGATTGCAATTTCGTGCACCAACTACCTTCACCTTTAGTGCCTCCTATAGCTCCTTATGAAGTATGGATTTGCGAAGATGATCCTCTCTCTCTTGTTCCATGTCAATAGTATCAGTGGGATCATATTGCTCTTAGATTGATGGATGTTGGCGCTCTTCCGTGGATGGTGGTGATGAGATGGGTGGATCATTATATGGTTGAAATGGAAGTGCAGTGGAGCTTGAGGGTTGAATATTGGGTGTAGAGGGTTGGCCCATGCGGGATATAAGTGCTTGAAGAGTAGAGGTGAGACTAGTGATAGAGGCAAGTTTGCTTTCCATGGAGGTTTGGGGTGGATAGGAGGGTTCATTTGTTGGGAGAAAAGGTTCAAAACACGGAAGTGGTTTGATAAACCACTATTTTATGGTTTATATTGTGTTTAATTGTGTGGTTTTATCATGATCCTTACCCACTTATTCATTAATTTAGCATGCATTTGTATTTCCTTCCTGAAATTATTACATGATTGAAAACTGCTTCCTAGAGATTTTTAATTATGAATTTTAATTCTCCTTTATTCCATTCGATGCCGTGACAAACCCCAATTCGACGGTTTATCTTGTATTGAATTTAGGAGATTTTATCACCTTTTACCCACATTTATTCAATGAAATAGCATGGTTTTGTATATTCTCCTTTAATTGTGCTTAAGAGTGAAAACATGCTTTTTAGGACTTAAAATAGCTAAATTTAATTCTCCTTGATTCCATTAGATGCCTTGATATGTTTGCTAAGTGATTTCAGATTTATAAGGCAAAGATTAGATCAAGGGAATGAAGAAAGAAGCATGAAAAGTTGGAGAACTCATGAAGAAATGAAAGGACCGGAAAGCTGTCAAGCCGACCTCTTCGCACTTAAACGACCATAAGTTGAGCTACAGAGGTCCAAATGATGCGGTTCCAGTTGGGTTAGAAAGCTAACATCCGGGGCTTCGAAACGATATAAGATTTGTTATAGTTGCTACACGTATGGTGGCGCGCACGCGCAAAGTACGCACACGCGCCGTTGCTGCCACCTAGTTCACTTAAAGCAACATGTGGCCAACGATTTTAGAAGCCTTGTGGGCCCAATCCAACTCATTTCTGATGCTATTTAAGCCAAGGATTGAAGGAAAATCAACAGACACTCATACTTTACATGTTAGTTACCATTAGTTTAGTTTAGTAGTTTTAGAAGTAGTTTCTAGAGAGAGAAGCTCTCACTTCTCTCTAGAATTAGGATTAGGATTAGGTTTAGTTCTTAGATCTAGGTTTTAATCTTTGCTTTCTTCTACTTCTACCTTTCATTTCTTTGTTGTTACATTCATCTTCCTCTATTCTTTTGTTGTAATTTCCTTTATGTTGTTCTTATGCTTTGTTGTGGATCTACTTTTGTCCCTCCTATTCTCTTTCAATTCAATTAGAGGTAATTCATAATAATTGTGTGCATTTGATTTGTTGTTGTTTAATTCCTTGAAATTGAGTAGTGTAGATTTACTTTTCTTGCAATTTTACTATGCTTTCCTTTTATGCCTTCCAAGTGTTTGATGAAATGCTTGAGAGGATGTTAGAGTAGAATTTTATGCTCTTGGCTTGGAAAGGTAACTTGGGACCTCTTGAGTTACTAATGTCCAAGTAATTGATGATTGGGAGCCATTGACTCTAGTTCTCACTAATTGAATTAGTGGAGAGTTAGGACTTATGGACTAGGATTGATATAGCTCATTTGACTTTCCTTTACTACTAGTTAGAGGATGATTTAATGAGATTAATCCTTGCCAATTCTCATATTGTGGTTAGTGATTAGGATAGAGATCCTTGACCACCAACCCTTGCCAAGACCTTTTTAGCCATTAGTTTACTTTCTTACCATTTACTTTCATGCTTCTCATCCAAAACCCCAAAATACATTTCTAACCAATAACAAGACACTTTATTGTAATTCCTAGGGAGAACGACCCGAGGTCCAATACTTCGGTTTATAAATTTAGGGGTTTGTTTTAGTGACAAACAACTTTTTGTATGAAAGGATTAGTGATTGGTTTAGAAACTATACTTGCAACGAGAATTCATTTGTGAATTCTAAACCGTCAAAAATCCAATCGTCATTCCGTAATCTGTGTGTTAAGTGTTTCAGGCTTTATAGGGCATGAATGAGTTGGAAATTGGAAAGGAAGCTAGCAAAAGTGGAAGGAACACGAGAAATTGAGGAGATAACCAGCGAGAAGTGACGCGGCCGCATGGCTCACGCGTTCGCACGAAAGAGGAGAAATCGCAATGACGGGGCCGCATGGCTCATGCGACCGCGCGGATTGGGAAAGCACAAGTGACGCAGAAGCGTGGACGACGCGACCGCGTGGCAGGGAAAAATGCAAATGACGCGTCCGCATGGATGACGCGATCGCGTGACAAGCGCGATCTGCATAATCTGTAGAATTCGCTGGGGGCCATTTTGGACCTTATTTTGACCCAGTTTTTGGCCCAGAACAGCAGACTAGAGCCAGAGAACATGCAGAAACTAGAACAACAATTCATTCTACAGAGTTTTAGTTTTAGATCTAGTTTTTACTCCTCCTTTAGGTTTTTCTCTCTAGACATTCATAGATCTTAGGATTTTATTTTTCTACCACTTTTTGCATTGGGATACTGAGAAGAGTTATTACCTCATCAAAATTTCGTCATTCTAGTTCGTTTTCTTTATTTGGCTTTGCTCTTCCATGTCCTTTGCTTTGTTTAATTTTACCATTGGAATATTTTTAGGATTATTTAATACAAGGATTACTTTTATTTTTAATTGATTATTTTTTATTTTTATTTACAATGTCTTTCCTTAATTCCTTTTCATATGTTATGAATTTTACATTCACAATGAGCGAGTACTTCCCGAACTTGATGGGGAGTTGATTGAAAGGAACCCTTGAGTTAGAAGGCTTGAAAGAAAGATTATAATTGGGTTATTGTTGGCTTGCCCTCTAGTCACTAACACCAATCCCTTTTAATTAAGTGGGTTGCAACTTGTGAACGGACATAGCATCCCAACTTGTTTGACTTTCCCTTACCTAGTAAGAGATAACTAAACAAGATAACCTTTAATTATCAATTAATCTAGAGAGTAATCCAACAACAGCGGACTTCCAACTAATCAACTCCCAGTCAAGGTTTTTATTTATATTATTCAAATTCTCCTATTTAATTTCCCGTTTACTCAACTCAAACCTTTTTTCTGAAAACATCTGATTAATAAAACAACACACTTTCCTGCAACTCGTTGGGAGATGACCTGGGATTCATACTCCCAGTATTTTAATTTTAAATTTCTGTGACACGTTTCTAAATTGATAGGTGGATTTTGGGCGAGTTAAGAACTATACTTGCAACGTATATATTTTAATAATTTTTAATTCGCCAATTTCTGCTCGCATCAATTTTTGGCGCCGTTGCCGGGGAGTTACAATAGAGTGCTAAAGTTATTAATTAGAATTTATTTATTTGCATTTTATTTTATTTTTGTCACTATGAGCTGTATGTTTCTTTTGTTAAATGACGCGTTCACTTCCTGATCCAAGCTTGCCAGTATTTGACCCTGAAATTGAAAGAATTCTTTCACGTATAAGGCAAGCTAGGCGTCGGCAACTCCTCTTTGAGGACAAACCTGAACCATCATATAAGGAAGAAACAAGCTCCCTCTCTAGTGATCCAGTTCATTTACGTGCAGGTGACATGGCAGCGCCCAGAAGAGTCACTATCCAGGAGGAAGGAGCCCCTGATTTTACGCTCCAACCATTCCAGGCACACCACCCAGCAGTAGCTGTAGATTTTGAAATAAAGTCTTCACTACTCAACTTGATGCCCAAGTTTCATGGCTTACCTGCTCAAGAGCCTATCAAGCATCTTAGGGATTTCCAGACTGCTTGTTCTACTGTCAAGCGTGATGGCACTGATGAAATCTCCATTCTGTTGAAAGCCTTCCCGTTTTCTCTGGAGGTGATGAGCGGATAATTTGTACCCTTTTTGGCATTGTTTTTAGTATGTTTTTGGTATCTTTTAGTTAGTTTTTAGTATATTTTTATTAGTTTTTAGTTAAAATTCACTTTTCTGGACTTTACTATGAGTTTGTGTGTTTTTCTGTGATTTCAGGTATTTTCTGACTGAAATTGAAGGTTCTGAGCAAAAAATCTGATTCAGAGACTGAAAAGGACTGCAGATGCTGTTGGATTCTGACCTCCCTGCACTCGAAGTAAATTTTCTAGAGCTACAGAAGCCCAATTGGCGCGCTCTCAACGGCTTTGGAAAGTAGACATCCTGGGCTTTCCAGCAATATATGATAGTCCATACTTTGCCCAAGATTTAATGGCCCAAACCGGCGTGGCAAATCACCCTCAGGAATTCCAGCGTTAAACGCTGGAACTGGCATAAAACTTGGAGTTAAACGCCCAAACTGGCATGAAAGCTGGCGTTTAACACCAGAAAAGGTCTCTACACGAAAATGCTTCATTGCTCAGCCCAAGCACACACTAAGTGGACCCAGAAGTGGATTTTTACGTCATTTACTCATTTCTGTACACCCTAGGTTACTAGTCTACTATTAATAGGATCTTTTGACATTGTATCTGTACCTCATGACACTTTACACGTTTCTTTGTGTACCTTCCACGGCATGAGTCTCTAAACCCCATGGTTGGGGGTGAGGAGCTCTGCTGTGTCTTGATGGATTAATGCAATTACTACTGTTTTTCATTCAATCATGCTTGCTTCCATTCTAAGATATTACTTGTTCTTAACCCGGATGAATGTGATGATCCGTGACACTCATCATCATTCTCAACTATGAACATGTGCCTGACAACCACCCCTGTTCTACTTTAGATTGAGTAGATATCTCTTGGATTCTTTAACCAGAATCTTTGTGGTATAAGCTAGAACTGATGGTGGCATTCAAGAGAATCCGGAAGGTCTAAACCTTGTCTGTGGTATTCCGAGTAGGATTGGTGCACGAAATTGCAATAACACTTTTGCAGTCCCGCACAACTAACCAGCAAGTGCACTGGGTCGTCCAAGTAATACCTTGCGTGAGCAAGGGTCGATCCCACGGAGATTGTCGGCTTGAAGCAAGCTATGGTTATCTTGTAAATCTTAGTCAGGATATCAGAAATTATCAGGATTGATTGTCAAAAGCAAAAGAACATGAGATGGTTACTTGTACTGCAGTAATAGAGAATAGGCTGAGGCTTTGGAGATGCTCCATCTTCCGAATCTCTGCTTTCCTACTGTCTTCTTCTTCAAACACGCAAGTCTCCTTCCATGGCAAGCTGTGTGTAGGGTTTCACCATTGTCAGTGGCTACCTCCCATCCTCTCAGTGAAAGCGATTGCATATGCTCTGTCACAGCATAGCGGAATTCATCTGTCGGTTCTCAATCAGGCCGGAATAGAATCCAGTGATTCTTTTGCGTCTGTCACTAACGCCCCCCTCAGGAGTTTGAAGCACGTCACAGTCATCCAGTCATTGAATCCTACTCAGAATACCACAGACAAGGTTTAGACCTTCCGGATTCTCCTGAATGCCGCCATCAGTTCTAGCTTATACCACGAAGATTCCGATTAAAGAACCTAAGAGATAATTACTCAATCTAAGATAGAACAGAGGTGGTTGTCAGGCACATGTTCATGGTTGAGAATGATGATGATTGTCACGGATCATCACATTCATCCGGATTAAGAACAAGTATTATCTTAGAATGGAAGCAAGCATGATTGAATAAGAAACAGTAGTAATTGCATTAATCCATCAGGACACAGCAGAGCTCCTCACCCCCAACCATGGGGTTTAGAGACTCATACTGTGGAAAGAAACGTGTAAGAAATGTTATGAGGTCATAAGGTACGGATACAATGTCAAAAGATCCTATAAGTAGTAAAAGCTAGTATCCTAAGGTTTACAGGAATGAGTAAATGACAGAAAAATCCACTTCCGGGCCCACTTGGTGTGTGCTTGGGCTGAGCAATGAAGGAATTTCGTGTAGAGACCTTTTCTGGAGTTAAACGCCAGCTTTCATGCCAGTTTGGGCGTTTAACTCCAATTTTATGCCAGTTCCGGCGTTTAACGCTGGAATTTCTGTAGGTGACTTTGAGCGCCGGTTTGGGCCATCAAATCTTGGGCAAAGTATGGACTATTATATATTGCTGGAAAGCCCAGGATGTCTACTTTCCAATGCCGTTGAGAGCGCGCCAATTGGGCTTCTGTAGCTATAGAAAATCCACTTTGAGTGCAGGGAGGTCAGAATCCAACAGCATCTGCAGTCCTTTTCAGTCTCTGGATCAGATTTTTGCTCAGGACCCTCAATTTCAGTCAGAAAATACCTGAAATCACAGAAAAACACAAAAACTCATAGTAAAGTCCAGAAAAGTGAATTTTAATTAAAAACTAATAAAAATATACTAAAAACTAACTAAAAGATACTAAAAGCATACTAAAAACAATGCCAAAAAGCATACAAATTATCAGCTCATCACAACACCAAACTTAAATTGTTGCTTGTCCCCAAGCAACTGAAAATCAAAATAGGATAAAAAGAAGAGAACATACTATAGATTCCAAAATATCAAAGAAACATAGCTCCAATTAGATGAGCGGGACTAGTAGCTTTTTGCCTCCGAACAGTTTTGGCATCTCACTCTATCCTTTGAAGTTCAGAATGATTAGCATCTATAAGAACTCAGAACTCAGATAGTGTTATTGATTCTCCTAGTTAAGTATATTGATTCTTGAACATGGCCAGTGTATGAGTCTTGGCTGTGGCCCAAAGCACTCTGTCTTCCAGTATTACCACCGGATACATACATGCCACAGACACATAATTGGGTGAACCTCTTTAGATTGTGACTCAGCTTTGCTAAAGTCCCCAATTAGAGGTGTCCAGGGTTCTTAAGCACACTCTTTTGCCTTGGATCACAACTTTATTCCTTTCTTTTTCTCTTTTTTTTTCTTTTTTTTTCGAAAATTTTTTTTTTCACTGCTTTTCTTGCTTCAAGAATCAATTTGATGATTTTTCAGATCCTCAATAACAGTTCTCTTTCTCCTCATTCTTTCAAGAGCCAACAATTTTAACATTCTCAAAGCAACAAATTCAAAAGACATATGCACTGTTCAAGCATTCATTCAGAAAACAAAAAGTATTGTCACCACATCAAACTAATTCAGCTAGTTTCAGAGATAAATTTCGAAACCCTGTACTTCTTGTTCTTTTGTGATTAAAGCATTTTTCTTTTAAGAGAGGTGATGGATTCATAGGACATTCATAACTTTAAGGCATAAATTTTATTAATTATGAACTAAGAACAAGACTCAAATATAGATATAAGATGAAATTAACTAAAAAAAAATTATAAATAGAAAATAAAACAAAAAAACGCAAACATAAGCTTCTAATGATAGAGGTTTTCACAGAGTTAGGACTCAACAACCTTGATTTTGAGAAGTGGATGCTCCCTCAGCTTGAGAGGAGAACTTTTGGCGTTTCATCTCTTGAATTTCACGCCCCTGCTTCTCTTGTTCCTTCAACAATTTGCAGAGCATGCAGTTCTGATTCTGCTGTTCTTCCTTCAGTTGCTCCATAGTCTCTTGCAACTTGTTAATAGATGCTTCTAGGTTGGACCAGTAGTCAATTCTTGGAAATTCAGGGAGGAATTCCTGCGCCCTCCTCTTGATGGAGTTGTCTTGCACTTGTCCTTCCATTGACTTCTTGGTGATTGGGTGTTCAATGGGTATGAACTCATCTACTCCCATCTTCACCCCAGCCTCTTTACAGAGCAAGGAAATCAAGCTTGGATAAGCCAATTTGGCTTCAGTGGAATTCTTATTTGCAATTGTGTAGATCTCACAAGCAATCACATGATGCACCTCCACTTCTTTTCCAAGCATAATGCAATGAATCATCACTGCTCTCTTGATGGTGACCTCAGAACGGTTGCTAGTGGGCAATATGGAACGCCCAATGAAGTCTAGCCAACCTCTTGCAATTGGTTTGAGGTCTCCCCTCTTGAGTTGGTTTGGGACACCCTTAGAATTGGTTATCCACTTAGTTCCAGGGAGGCATATGTCCTCTAGAACTTGATCCAACCCCTTATCTACTCTCACCATCCTCCTATTAAAGGAATCAGGATCATCTTGCAGTTGAGGCAACTTGAAGATTTCTCTTATTTTGTCCAGATGGAAGTATATAACTTTCCCTCTGACCATGGTTCTGTAGGTATGGTAAGCAGTTCCAGTCATTCTCTGCTTATCTGTTAGCCACAGATTTGAGTAGAATTCCTGAACCATGTTCCTTCCAACCTTTGTTTCAGGGTTGGTTAGAACTTCCCATCCTCTGTTTCGAATTTGCTCTTGGATCCCCGGATATTCATCTTCTTTCAGATCAAATTTAACTTCCGGGATCACTGACCTCAGACCCATTATTTTATGATAATGGTCTTCATGTTCTTTGGTTAAGAACTTCTCTCATTCCAAAGATTCTTTGGATTATTCTCTTTCTTGCCTCTTAAATTGGTTTGTTTTCCCTTAGGAGCCATGATATTGATGAATCTTGGCTTAGTGATCACGGAAAAGCACACCAAACTTAGAGGTTTGCTTGTCCCCAAGCAAAATAAAAGAGAGAAGAGAGGGGGAGGAAGAGGAAATTCGAATGGTGTGGTGGAATGAGGGAGCCAAACGTGTATTTATAAGGTGGGGAGGGGAGTTTTCGAAAAAAAGAGAGAGGGATTTGAAAAGATATGGAAGGAAATTGAGAAAAGGGTGAGTTTTTGAAGAAGATTTGGGATTAATTTGAAATAGATTTGAAGAATGGTTTTGATTTGTGAAGATTTGAAAGTGAATGATGAAGGGTTGAAGTGCATTTATGTAGAGGAGTATGGTTAAAAAGAGGAAAGTTTGAAAAAAAAATTGAGTTGAAAACAAAAATGTGGTCCCCCCACCTTTCTGGCGTTAAACGCCCAGAATGGCACCCATTCTGGCGTTTAACGCCCATTTGCTACCCTTTTTGGGCGTTTAACGCCCAGCCAGGTGCCCTGGCTGGCGTTAAACGCCAGAAATCCTTTATCACTGGGCGTTTTTCCAAAACGCCCAGGATGCTGCACACCTGGCGTTAAACGCCCAGAATGGTGCCCATTCTGGCGTTTAACGCCCAAAATGGCACCATTCCTGGCGTTAAACGCCCAGAATGGTACCCATTCTGGCGTTTAACGCCCAAAATGCCCCTTACTGGCGTTTTTTTCGCCAGTAAGCTCATTTTCTCTGCTTTTTGAGCTGAATCCTTCTGTAACTCTGTGAATTCCTTCATTTTTGATACTTGCCTCTGTAAGAACAATTCATACAACTTTCCTAATGACTGGGTTGCCTCCCAGCAAGCGCTTCTTTACTGTCTTTAGCTGGACTTTCACTGAGAATCACTCAAGTCTCAGTTTTGAGCATTCCTGCTCAAAATTTCCTTCAAGATAGTGCTTGATTCTCTGTCCATTAACAATTAACTTCTTGTCAGAATCAATATCCTGAAGCTCAACATATCCATATGGTGATACTCCTGTAATCACATACGGACCCCTCCACCGGGATTTGAGTTTTCCTGGAAACAGTTTGAGCCTGGAGTTGAAGAGCAGAACTTTTTGTCCTGGCTCAAAGACTCTGGTTGACAATCTCTTGTCATGCCACTTCTTTGCCTTTTCCTTATAAATTTTTGCATTTTCAAGGGCATTGAGTCTGAACTCCTCTAGCTCATTTAGCTGGAGCAGTCTTTTCTCACCAGCTAACTGTGCATCCATGTTTAGGAATCTGGTTGCCCAGTAGGCTTTATGTTCCAGTTCCACAGGCAAATGACAGGCCTTCCCATACACCAATTGGTATGGAGAGGTTCCTATAGGAGTCTTGAATGCTGTTCTGTATGCCCACAGAGCATCATCCAAGCTCTTTGCCCAATCCTTTCTTCGGGCCATTACAGTTCGTTCCAGGATTCTTTTTAGCTCTCTGTTAGAGACTTCAGCTTGCCCATTAGTCTGTGGATGATATGCAGTTGCCACTTTATGGCTAATTCCATATCTAACCATAGCAGAGTATAGCTGTTTGTTGCAGAAATGAGAGCCCCCATCACTGATTAGTACTCTGGGAACACCAAATCTGTTGAAAATGTTCTTCTGGAGGAATTTTAGTACAGTCTTGGTATCATTAGTGGGTGTAGCAATTGCTTCTACCCACTTAGGTACATAGTCCACTGCCACCAGAATGTAAGTGTTTGAGTATGATGGTGGGAATGGTCCCATGAAATCAATTCCCCATACATCAAACAATTCTATCTCTAATATTCCTTGTTGAGGCATGGCATATCCGTGAGGCAGGTTACCAGCTCTTTGGCAACTGTCACATTTACGCACAAACTCTCGGGAATCTTTATAGAGAGTAGGCCAGTAGAAGCCGCACTGGAGAACTTTAGTGGCTGTTCGCTCACTTCCAAAATGCCCTCCATACTGTGATCCATGGCAGTGCCATAGGATCCTTCGTGCTTCCTCTCTGGGTACACACCTGCGGATCACTCCGTCAGCACATCTCTTAAAGAGATATGGTTCATCCCAAAGGTAGTACTTGGCATCTGAAATTAGTTTCTTTCTCTGCACATAACTGTACTCTTTGGGTATGAACCTCACAGCTTTATAGTTTGCAATATCTGCAAACCATGGAGCTTCCTGAATGGCAAAGAGTTGCTCATCTGGGAAAGTCTCAGAGATCTCAGTAGAAGGGAGGGACGCCCCAGCTACTGGTTCTATTCTGGACAGATGATCAGCTACTTGGTTCTCTGTCCCTTTTCTGTCTCTTATTTCTATATCAAACTCTTGCAGAAGCAACACCCATCTTATAAGCCTGGGTTTTGAATCCTGCTTTGTGAGTAAGTATTTAAGAGCAGCATGGTCAGTGTACACAATCACCTTTGATCCCACTAAGTAGGATCTAAACTTGTCAATGGCATAGACCACTGCAAGCAACTCTTTTTCTGTGGTTGTGTAATTCTTCTGTGCATCATTTAGAACACGGCTAGCATAATAAATGACATGCAGAAGTTTGTTATGCCTCTGTCCCAACACTGCACCAATGGCATGATCACTGGCATCACACATTAATTCAAATGGTAATGCCCAATCTGGTGCAGAGATGACTGGTGCTGTGACCAGCTTAGCTTTCAGGGTCTCAAATGCCTGCAGACACTGTGTGTCAAACACAAATGGCGTGTCAGCAGCTAGCAGGTTACTTAAAGGTTTTGCAATTTTCGAAAAATCCTTGATAAACCTTCTATAGAATCCTGCATGCCCCAGAAAGCTTCTGATTGCCTTAACATTGGCAGGTGGTGGTAATTTTTCAATTACCTCTACCTTTGCCTTATCCACCTCTATTCCCCTGCTTGAAATTTTGTGCCCAAGGACAATTCCTTCAGTCACCATAAAGTGACATTTCTCCCAGTTTAAAACTAGGTTAGTCTCTTGGCATCTTTTCAGGACAAGTGATAGGTGGTTAAGACAGGAGCTGAATGAGTCTCCATACACTGAGAAGTCATCCATGAAGACTTCCAGAAATTTCTCTACCATATCTGAGAAGATAGAGAGCATGCACCTCTGAAAGGTTGCAGGTGCATTGCACAGACCAAAAGGCATCCTCCTGTAGGCAAACACGCCAGAAGGGCAGGTGAATGCTGTTTTCTCTTGGTCCTGGGATCTACTGCAATTTGGTTATAGCCTGAATAGCCATCCAAAAAGCAGTAGTAATCATGACCAGCTAATCTTTCTAGCATTTGGTCTATGAATGGTAAAGGAAAATGATCCTTTCTGGTGGCTGTATCGAGCCTTCTGTAGTCAATACACATGCGCCACCCTGTGACTGTCCTTGTAGGAACCAGTTCATTTTTTCATTATGAACCACTGTCATGCCTCCCTTTTTGGGAACAACTTGGACAGGGCTCACCCAGGGGCTATCAGAAATAGGATAAATAATCCCAGCCTCTAGTAATTTAGTGACCTCTTTCTGCACCACCTCCTTCATGGCTGGATTTAGCCTCCTCTGTGGTTGAACCACTGGTTTGGCATTATCCTCCAACAGGATCTTGTGCATGCATCTAGCTGGACTAATGCCCTTGAGATCACTTATGGACCACCCAAGAGCTGTCTTGTGTGTCCTTAGCACTTTAATCAGTGCTTCCTCTTCCTGTGGATTTAAAGCAGAGCTTATAATCACTGGAAAAGTGTCACCCTCTCCCAGAAATGCGTATTTCAGGGATGATGGTAGTGGTTTGAGTTCAGGCTTAGGAGGCTTATCCTCCTCCTGAGGAATTTTTGAAAATTCCTTTGCCTCCTCTGGCTCTTCCTGATCAGTTTGAGCATCTTTGAAGATGTCCTCAAGCTCTGATTCTAGGCTTTCAGCCATATTGATCTCTTCTACCAGAGAGTCAATAATGTCAGCGCCCATGCAGTCCTCTGGTGTGTCTGGATGCTGCATTGCTTTTACAGCATTCAACTTGAACTCATCCTCATTGACTCTCAAGGTTACTTCCCCTTTTTGTACATCAATGAGAGTTCGTCCAGTTGCTAGGAATGGTCTTCCTAGAATGAGGGTTGCACTCTTGTGCTCCTCCATTTCCAGTACCACAAAGTCAGTTGGGAAGGCAAATGGCCCAACCTTGACAATCATGTCCTCTATTATGCCTGATGGGTGTTTAATGGAGCCATCAGCAAGTTGGAGGCATATCCTGGTTGGTTTGACTTCTCCAATCAACCCAAGCTTTCTGATAGTGGATGCAGGTATTAAATTGATACTTGCTCTAAGATCACATAAGGCTGTCTTGGTGTAAGTGCCTTCCAATGTGCATGGTATCAGAAAGCTTCCAGGATCTTGAAGCTTTTCTGGTAAGCTTTTTAGAATGACTGCACTGCATTCTTCAGTGAAAAACACTTTTTCAGTTTCTCTCCAATCCTTCTTATGACTTAAGATCTCTTTCATGAACTTAGCATAAGAAGGTATTTGCTCAAGTGCCTCTGCAAAAGGAATCTTTATTTCAAGAGTCCTTAAATAGTCTGCAAAGCGAGCAAATTGCTTATCCTGTTCCGCTTTGCGGAGTTTCTGAGGATAAGGCATCTTGGCTTGATATTCTTCAACCTTAGATGCTGCAGGTTTATTCCTTACAGAAGTGGTTGAAGAAGCCTTGTTAGAGGGATTACTGTCAGCACTCTCAGGTGTCTGATCCTCCCTTGGCGTTTGGACGCCAGAATTGGGTGGAGAATGGGCGTTTAACGCCAACTTTTCCCCCTTTTCTGGCGTTTGAACGCCAGAACTGGGCAAGGAATGGGCGTTTAACGCCAGCTTCCCTTCCCTTTCTGGCGTTTGAACGCCAATATTCCTCTCTGGGCTCTCACTGTCCTCAGAGGGATTTTGAACAGTGGTTTGGTTATCCTCTGTCAATTGTTCCTTGTTTGACTTTTTGCTCTTTTGAGCAGTGTTATTCAAGGTCTTCCCACTCCTCAATTGAACTGCTTGACACTCCTCTGTTATCTGTTTAGATATTTGCTGTTTTGCTTGATTCAACTGTAGTTCTATGCTTTTATTAGCAACTTTAGTTTCATGGAGAATCTCTTTAAATTCTGCTAAATGTTCTGTCATCAGGAGTAATTGTTGATTAAGCTCCATTATCTGTTCTTGAGGATTAGAGTCAGTGACTATTGTCATGACTTCCTCTTCTGGAGAGAACTCATTGCTAGAGTACAGATATTGGTTTCTAGCAACAGTGTCTATAAGCTCTTGAGCTTCTTCAATTGTCTTCCTCATGTGTATAGATCCACCAGCTGAGTGGTCTAAAGACATCTAAGCTTTTTCTGTAAGCCCATAGTAGAAAATGTCTAACTGTACCCACTCTGAAAACATTTCAGAGGGACATTTTCTTAGCATACCTCTATACCTCTCCCAGGCATTATAAAGGGATTCATGATCCTCTTGTTTAAAGCCTTGGATGTCCAGCCTTAGCTGTGTCATCCTCTTTGGAGGGTAAAAATGATTCAGGAATTTGTCTGATAACTGTTCCCATGTCTTTATGCTTGCTGTAGGTTGGTTATTTAACCACCTTTTAGCTTGATCTTTTACAGCAAATGGAAACAGTAATAGTCTGTAGACATCCTGATCTACCTCTTTATCATGTACTGTGTCAACAATTTGTAAGAACTGTGCCAGAAACTCAGTAGGTTCTTCCTGTGGAAGACCGGAATACTGGCAATTTTGCTGCACTCTGATAATGAGTTGAGGATTTAGCTCAAAGCTGCTTGCTTTGATGGGAGGTATACAGATGCTACTCCCATATGCAGCTGTAATGGGGTTAGCATAAGACCCCAGAGTCCTCTTGGACTGATTAATTCCACTTAAGTCCATAATGGACAAAAGGGAAATGATAATGATTGCAAAGAGATAAATTTTGTTTTTTTTTGGATTAAACGAAAAAATTAAAATAAAATAAAAGAAAATTAAAAGACAAATTCGAAAATCAAAAATTAAAATAAAATCAAAGCAAATTGAGAACTGAATCAATTAGTTAATTAAAAAGATTTTGAAAACAGCAATTAGAAAGATATGATTGAAAAGTTTTTATGAAAAGATTTATTTTAAAAAGAGGAAAGAGAAAAACACAAAAAGACACCAAACTTAAAATTTTTAGAAATCAAACACTAATTTTTTTCGAAAATTTTAAGAGAAAAACACAAAGAGGACACCAAACTTAGAATTTTTATGAATCAAAAAGGGACTAAGACTATGCAAAAACAAAAATTTTAAAAGAAAAATAAAAGCATGCAATTGACACCAAACTTAGAATATGAAACTAGACTCAACTAAAAGACTCTAAACCAACAAAAATAAAACAGTCCTAATCTAAGCAACAAGATAAGCCGTCAGTTGTCCAAACTCGAACAATCCCGGCAACGGCGCCAAAAACTTGGTGCACGAAATTGCAATAACACTTTTGCAATCCCGCACAACTAACCAGCAAGTGCACTGGGTCGTCCAAGTAATACCTTGCGTGAGCAAGGGTCGATCCCACGGAGATTGTCGGCTTGAAGCAAGCTATGGTTATCTTGTAAATCTTAGTCAGGATATCAGAAATTATCAGGATTGATTGTCAAAAGCAAAAGAACATGAGATGGTTACTTGTACTGCAGTAATAGAGAATAGGCTGAGGCTTTGGAGATGCTCCATTTTCCGAATCTCTGCTTTCCTACTGTCTTCTTCTTCAAACACGCAAGTCTCCTTCCATGGCAAGCTGTGTGTAGGGTTTCACCATTGTCAGTGGCTACCTCCCATCCTCTCAGTGAAAGCGATTGCATATGCTCTGTCACAGCATAGCGGAATTCATCTGTCGGTTCTCAATCAGGCCGGAATAGAATCCAGTGATTCTTTTGCGTCTGTCACTAACGCCCCGCCCTCAGGAGTTTGAAGCACGTCACAGTCATCCAGTCATTGAATCCTACTCAGAATACCACAGACAAGGTTTAGACCTTCCGGACTCTCTTGAATGCCGCCATCAGTTCTAGCTTATACCACGAAGATTCCGATTAAAGAATCCAAGAGATATCTACTTAATCTAAGGTAGAACAGAGGTGGTTGTCAGGCACATGTTCATAGTTGAGAATGATGATGAGTGTCACAGATCATCACATTCATCCGGGTTAGGAGCAAGTGATATCTTAGAATGGAAGCAAGCATGATTGAATAAGAAACAGTAGTAATTGCATTAATCCATCAAAACACAGCAGAGCTCCTCACCCCCAACCATGGGGTTTAGAGACTCATGCCGTGGAAGGTACACAAGAAACGTGTAAAAAGTGTTATGAGGTCATAAGGTACGGATACAATGTCAAAAGATCCTATAAGTAGTAAAAGCTAGTATCCTAAGGTTTACAGGAATGAGTAAATGACAGAAAAATCCACTTCCGGGCCCACTTGGTGTGTGCTTGGGCTGAGCAATGAAGGAATTTCGTGTAGAGACCTTTTCTGGAGTTAAACGCCAGCTTTCATGCCAGTTTGGGCGTTTAACTCCAAATTTTATGCCAGTTCCGGCGTTTAACGCTGGAATTTCTGTAGGTGACTTTGAGCGCCGGTTTGGGCCACCAAATCTTGGGCAAAGTATGGACTATTATATATTGCTGGAAAGCCCAGGATGTCTACTTTCCAATGCCGTTGAGAGCGCGCCAATTGGGCTTCTGTAGCTCCAGAAAATCCACTTTGAGTGCAGGGAGGTCAGAATCCAACAGCATCTGCAGTCCTTTTCAGTCTCTGGATCAGATTTTTGCTCAGGACCCTCAATTTCAGTCAGAAAATACCTGAAATCATAGAAAAACACACAAACTCATAGTAAAGTCCAGAAAAGTGAATTTTAATTAAAAACTAATAAAAATATACTAAAAACTAACTAAAAGATACTAAAAACATACTAAAAACAATGCCAAAAAGCATACAAATTATCCGCTCATCAAGGATGGAAAGGAAGCATGCAAAAGTGGAAGGAATACAAGAAGTTGAAGGAACTGCAAAGCTGTCAAGCTGACCCTCTTGCACTAAAACGATTATAACTTCAGTTACAGAGATTCAAATGATGCGGTTCCACTTGCTTTGGAAAGCTAACGTCCGGGGCTTCGATTTGATATATAATTTGCCATAGTGGCCGTACAGATACGTGACACGAACGCGCGCTCCACGCGGACGCATCGCATCTGCGAATCTCATTCCACGCAAATGCGTGGATGACGCCTCCGCGTCACTCTGCCGCGACCTGTACGGACCAGATTTCACAATCAGCGATTTCTGGGCTATTTCTGACCCAGTTTTTGGCCCAGAGAACACAGATTAGAGGCTATATAGTGGGGGAATGCATCTATTCACAATTATGCTTTCATAATTCACTTTTCATAGTTTAGATGTAGTTTTTAGAGAGAGAGGTTCTCTCCTCTCTCTTAGGATTAGGATAAGTATTAGAATTTATTTTAGGATTAAGATTTCTTTTCACTTCAGGATTATTTCATCTTCATATCAGGTTCAATATTCCTTTTATTTATTTCCTCAATTTAGTTTATGGATTTCTATGTTTAACTCAACTTCTTTATTTGGCTACAACTGCCCATGTTACATTTGATATCTTTATTAATTCATGATTTTGAGGTATTTTAGATCTAAGATTCTTATTTAGCTTTTTATATTATTGGCTTTAATTGATTAACTGGAAGCTCTTGAGTTATCAACTATTCATGATTGATTGTTATGTCGGCTAATTAATTTGAATTCCACTAACTCTAGTCTTTTCTTAGGAGTTGGCTAAGACTTGGGAATTCTAACCAATTGGTTCACTTGACTTTCCCTTGCTTACGCAAAGGTTAACTAAGTGGGATTAACTTCCATTCTCATAGGAGTAACTAGGATAGGACTTCCGAATTTTCATATCTTGCCAAGAGTTTATTTTATAGTTAATTATTTATTTTATTTGTCATTTAATTTACTTGTTCCTCACTTTCAAAACCCCAATTTACAAAACCCATAACCAATAATAAGAACATACCTCCCTGCAATTTCTGGAGAAGATGACCCGAGGTTTGAATACTCGGTTATCAATTTTAAAAGGGTTTGTTACTTGTGACAACCAAAACGTTTGTACGAAGGGATTTCTGTTGGTTCAGAATCTATACTTACAACGCGACTTTATAAAATTCTTTACTAGCAAAAAAAATCCCGACGTCAGTTTGTAACATGTTTATGCAAGAAATCATGAATTGAAACATAAAAAATTAAAAAATTGTGAGGTAAAAACGAATTTACCACCTCCCCATCATCCTGGCGTTAAACGCCCAAACGCTGCATGTTTTGGGCGTTTAACGCCCATTTGCAGCTTCTTCTGGGCGTTCAACGCCCAGCTGTTGCTTCTAGCTGGCGTTGAACGCCAGAAACTCCTTTGTCACTGGGTGTTTTTCTGAACGGCCAGGACGCTATAAATCTGGCGTTGAACGCCCAGAATGTGCTCCTTTATGGCGTTCAACGCCCAGAAGATGATTCTTTCTGGCGTTCAACACCCAGATGGCTATCCTTACTGGCGTATAACGCCCAGTGAGTGCTTCTCTTGGGCGTTCAGTGCCCAAAACAGCTTTTACTGGCTTTTTTTCGCACTAATGAGCTTCTTTTTGCTGTTTTATCTTCTGAATCCTTCTGTAACTCCGTGAACTCAAGCAATGGCTATTTTACCTTGAAGATAATTGACACAAACCTATAAAAATCAATTAATTAACAGATAAGCCTTGTAAATGGCTGGGTTGCCTCCCAGCAAGCGCTTCTTTATTGTCTTTAGCTGGACTATTACTGAGCTTTAATCAAGTCTCAGTTTTGAGCATTCTTGCTCAAAATTGCTTTCAAGATAATGTTTAACTCTCTGTCCATTAACAATGAACTTTTTGTTTGAATCATTATCCTGAAGCTCCACGTATCCATATGGTGACACACTTGTAATCACATTTGGACCTCTCAACCGGGATTTCAATTTCCCGGGGAATAATCTGAGCCTAGGGTTAAATAGTAGAACTTTCTGCCCTGGCTCAAAGACTCTGGATGATAATTTCTTATCATGCCATCTTTTTGCTTTCTCTTTGTAAATTTTTGCATTTTCGAAAGCATTGAGTCTGAATTCCTCTAGCTCATTTAACTAGAGCAATCGTTTTTCTCTAGTTAACTTGGCATCAAGGTTTAGGAATCTGGTTGCCTACTAGGCCTTGTGTTCCAGTTCCACTGGCAAGTGACAGGCTTTTCCATACACCAGCTGGTATGGAAAAGTTCCTATAGGTGTCTTGAATGCTGTTTTGTATGCCCACAGAGCATCATCCAAGCTTCTTGCCCAATCCCTTCTACGGTTAATCACAGTTCGTTCCAGGATTCTTTTAAGTTCTTTATTAGAGACTTCAACTTGCCCATTTGTCTGTGGATGATATGGAGTGGCCACCCTATGGCTAACTCCATATCTAACCAAAGCAGAGTAAAGTTGTTTATTGCAGAAATGAGTGCCCCCATCACTGATTAGTACTCTAGGGATACCAAATCTGCTGAAGATGTGTTTCTGGAGGAATTTCAGCACTGTCTTAGTATCATTAGTGGGTGTTGCTATAGCTTCTACCCATTAGGATACATAATCCACTGCCACCAGAATATAAGTGTTTGAGTATGATGGTGGGAATGGGCCCATGAAGTCAATACCCCATACATCAAATAACTCAATCTCCAAGATCCCTTGTTGAGGCATGGCATAACTGTGAGGCAGATTGCCAGATCTTTGGCAACTATCACAATTAAGTACAAACACTCGGGAGTCTTTATAGAGAGTCGGCCAGTAGAAGCCATATTGGAGGACTCTTGTGGCTGTTCGCTCACTTCCAAAATGTCCTCCATACTGTGATCCATGACAGTGGCAGAGGATCTTCTGTGCTTCTTCTTTAGGCACACATCTACGGATTACTCCGTATGCACATCTCTTGAACAGATATGGTTCATCCCAAAGATAGTACTTTGCATCCGTGATCAATTTCTTTGTTTGCTGCCTATTGTACTCTTTGGGTATGAATCTTACTGCCTTGTAGTTTACAATGTCTACAAACCATGGCACCTCCTGGATGGCAAAGAATTGCTCATCCGAAAAGTTTTCAGAGATTTCAGTAAGAGGGAGGGATGCCCCTTCTACTGGTTTTATTCGGGATAGGTGATCTGCTACTATATTCTCTGACCCTTTTCTGTCTCTTATTTCTATATCAAACTCTTGCAGAAGCAACACCCATCTTATGAGTCTAAGTTTTGCATCCTGCTTTGTGAGTAGATATTTAAGAGCAGCATGGTCAGTGTACACAATCACTTTTGATCCTACTAAATAAGATTTGAACTTGTCAATGGCGTAAACCACTGCAAGTAGCTCTTTTTCTGTGGTTGTGTAGTTCTTCTGTGCGTCATTAAGAACACGACTGGCATAATAAATGACGTGCAGAAGCTTGTCATGCCTTTGTCCCAACACTGCACCAATGGCATGATCACTGGCATCACACATTAATTCAAATGGTAATGTCCAGTCTGGTACAGAGATGACTGGTGCTGTGACCAGCTTAGCTTTCAGAGTTTCAAATGCCTGCAGACACTTTTTATCAAAGATAAATGGCGTATCAGCAGCTAGCAGATTACTCAGAGGTTTGACGATTTTTGAAAAATCCTTTATAAACCTCCTATAAAATCCAGCATGCCCCAGAAAGCTTCTGATTGCCTTAACATTCGCAGGTGGTGGTAATTTTTCAATTACCTCTACCTTAGCTTGACCCACTTCTATTCCCTTGTTCGAAATTTTGTGCCCAAGGACAATTTCTTCAGTCACCATAAAGTGACATTTCTCCCAGTTTAAAACCAGGTTAGTCTCTTGGCACCTTTTTAGAACAAGTGCAAGATGGTCAAGATAGGAGCTGAATGAGTCTCCAAATACTGAAAAGTCATCCATGAAGACTTCCAGAAATTTTTCCATCATATCAGAGAAAATTGAGAGCATACACCTTTGAAAGGTTGCAGGTGCATTGCACAGGCCAAATGGCATCCTTCTGTATGTAAATACTCCATATGGACATGTGAATGCTGTTTTCTCTTGATCCTGGGGATCTACTGCAATTTGATTATAACCTGAATATCCATCCAGGAAGTAGTAGTATTCATGACCTGCTAGTCTTTCTAACATCTGGTCTATGAAGGGTAAAGGAAAATGATCCTTTCTGGTAGCTGTATTGAGCCTTCTATAATCAATAACATACGCCACCCTGTAACTGTTCTTGTAGGAACCAGTTCATTTTTTTCATTATGAACCACTGTCACGCCACCCTTCTTAGGGACGACTTGGACAGGGCTTATCCAGGGGCTATCAGAAATAGGGTAAATAATCACAGCCTCTAGTAATTTAGTGACCTCCTTCTGCACCACCTCCTTCATGGCTGGATTTAGCCGCCTCTGTGGTTGAACCACTGGCTTAGTGTCACCCTCCAATAGGATTTTGTGCATGCATCTGGCTGGGCTAATGCCCTTAAGATCACTGATGGACCACCCAAGAACTGTCTTGTGTGTCCTTAGCACTTGAATTAGTGCTTCCTTTTCCTATGGCTCTAAGGTAGAGCTTATGATTACAGGGAAGGTATCACCTTCTCCCAGAAATGCATATTTCAGGGATGGTGGTAATGGTTTGAGCTCGGGTTTGGGAGGTTTCTCCTCTTCCTGAGGGATTTTTAGAGGTTCTATTATTCTCTCTGGTTCCTCCAGATCAGGCTGAACATCTTTAAAGATATCCTCTAGCTCTGATTTGAGACTCTCAGTCATATTGACCTCTTTTACCAGAGAGTCAATAATATCAATGCTCATGCAGTCATTTTGGGTGTCTAGATGCTGCATAGCTTTGACAACATTCAACTTAAACTCGTCCTCATTGACTCTCAGGGTCACTTCCCCTTTTTGGACGTCAATGAGGGTTCGTCCAGTTGCTAGGAAAGGTCTTCCTAGAATGAGAGTTGCACTCTTGTGCTCCTCTATTTTCAGCACCATAAAGCCAGTGGGAAAGGCAAATGGCCCAACCTTGACAATCATGTCTTCAATTACGCCTGATGGTTATTTAATGGAGCCATCAGCAAGTTGGAGATATATCCGGGTTGGTTTGACTTCATCAGTCAACCCAAGCTTTTTGATAGTAGATGCAGGTATTAGGTTGATACTTGCCCCAAGATCACATAGAGCTTGCTTGGTACAAGTACCTTCTAATGTGCATGGTATCATAAAGCTTCCGGGATCTTTAAGCTTCTCAGGTAAGCTTTTCAGAATGAATGCACTGCATTCTTCAGTGAGGTAAACTTTCTTAGTTTCCCTCCAATCCTTCTTATGACTTAAGATCTCTTTCATGAACTTAGCATAAGAGGGTATTTGCTCAAGTGCCTCTGCAAACGGAATCTTTATTTCAAGATTCCTGAGATAGTCTACAAAGCGGGTAAATTGCTTATCCTGTTTTGCTTGGCGGAGTTTTTGAGGATAAGGCATTTTGGCTTTGTATTGCTCAACCTTAGTTGCTGCAGGTTTATTGCCTACAGATGTGGGTTGAGAAGCCTTTTTAGAAGGGTTGTTATCAACACTTGTATGTGTCTGATCTCCCATTGGCATTTGAATGCCAGGAGTGGAAGCTGGAGTGGCGTTAGACACCAACTCCTTATCTGTTTCTGGCATCCGAACGCCAGAACTATGCTTCCTTTGGGCGTTCAATGCTAATTCCTTGCTTGTTTCTGGCGTTGAACGCCAGGACTGAGCATGGTTTGGGCGTTCAACGCCAGCTTTCCACCCATTCTCTGGCGTTTGAGCGCCAGAATTATTCCTCTCTAGGCTCTTACTGTCCTCAGAGGGATTTTGGTTACTTTGCTCATTTCTTGGCTTCCTGCTATCTTGAAGCGAGGTATTTAATGTTTTCCTACTTCTTAATTGAACTGCTTGGCACTCTTCTGTTATTTGTTTTGATAATTGCTGTTCTGTTTGCTTCAACTGTACTTCCATATTCATATTAGCCATTCTTGTTTCTTGTAGTATCTCCTTGAATTCGGCTAGCTGTTTTGTTAGAAAATCCAGTTGCTGATTGAATTCAGTAACTTGTTCTGTAGGACTGAGTTCAGCAGTTACTGTTTTAGCCTCTTCGTTGATGGAAGGTTCACTGCTAAGGTACAGATGCTGATTTCTGGAAATTGTATCAATGAGCTCTTGAGCTTCTTCTATTGTCTTTCTCATGTGTATAGATCTACCAGCTGAGTGATCTAGAGAAATCTGAGCTCTTTCTGTAAGCCCATAGTAGAAGATGTCTAACTGCACCCACTTTGAAAATATTTCAGAGGGGCATTTTCTTAGCATCTCTCTGTATCTCTCCCAGGACTTATAAAGGGATTCATTATCTCCTTGTTTAAAGCCTTGGATGCTCAGTCTTAGCTGTGTCATCCGTTTTGGAGGAAAATAGTGATTCAGGAATTTTTTCTGACAGTTGTTTCCATGTTCTTATGCTAGCCTTAGGTTGGTTATTTAACCACCTCTTAGCTTGGTCTTTTACAGCAAATGGAAACAGTAATAATCTGTAGACATCCTGATCTACTTCCTTATCATGTACTGTGTTAGTAATTTGTAAAAATTGTGCCAGAAACTCTGTAGGTTCTTCCTGTGAAAGACCGGAATACTAGCAACTTTGCTACACCATGATGATGAGCTGAGGATTCAACTCAAAACTACTGACTCTGATGGAGGGTATACAGATACTACTCCCATATGAAGTAGTGGTGGGGTTAGCATATGACCCTAAAGTCCTTCTGGACTGTTCATTTCCACTTAGGTCCATGTTGGAGTAAAGGAGGCAATGTGGATTTAAATTTTTTTTTTGAATATTGAAAATTAAAAGGAAGATAAAATAAAATAAATGAAAAATAAAATAAAAATTCGAAATTTAGAAAACCAAAATAAATTAAAAAAATTGAAAAAGAAAATAATTAATTATTTGAAAAGATTTGAAAAATTTTGGATATAATTTTTGAAAATTGAAGAGAGAGAAAAAGTGGTTAGGAAGTTTTGAAAAAGATATGATTTTAAAAAAATTTGACCAAGTCAACCAAAAGGATTTGAAAATAATGAGTAATTAAAGGAAAAGATATATTTTTATTTTTATTTTATTTTTTTTTTTTGAAAACTTAAAAGGATAAGATTTTGAAAATTTTTGAAATTGAAATCTGAATTTTTATAGAAAAAATCGAAAATATGGCTTAAAAATAGTTAGAAAATATATATTTTTTTTGAATTTTTAAATTTTTATGATGAAAGAGAAAAACATACAAAAGACACAAGACTTAAAATTTTTAGATCTAATGCTCCTTGTTTTCGAAAATTTTGGAGGAAAAACACGAAGGAACATCAAACTTAAAAATTTTAAGATCAAAATACAAGGAAGACTCAAGAACACCTTGAAGAATCACAAGAACAACAAGAACAAAAGAAAGAACACCAAACTTAAAATTTTTAGAAAACCACAATAAAATTTTCGAAAATTAAAGAAAGATTAACAAGAAAACACCAAACTTAAAGTTTGGCACAAGATTCAATCAAAGAAAAATTATTTTTGAAAAAGATTTTAAAAAGAAGGTACCCAATTATCAAGAACATAGACCAACGCTCTAGCCAATTGAGCTATGAAAGAAAAAATATTTTCTAAAAGAAAAATCTTTTTGGAATTTTCGAAAATCACAAGAAAAACAAGGAAAAACACAAAACAAGAAAAACTAAAGATCAAACAAGAAAAATAAACAAGAACAATTTGAAGATCAAGGAAGAATAAAGAACACAAATTCAAAAATTTAAAGGAAAATATAAAATATGCAATTGACACCAAACTTAAAATATAAAACTAAATTCACATAAAAAATTAAAAATTAATAAGGAAAAATAATATTTTTGAAAAAAAAGAAAAAAAATTTTGAAAAGAAAATAAAGGACTCAGATTTGATGACTCTATAGCAACAAAAATAAATTATTCCTAATCTAAGCAACAAAATAAACCTTTAGTTGTTCAAACTCAAACAATCCCCGGCAACGGTGCCAAAAACTTGGTGCACGAAATTGCAATCACACTTTTGCAATCCGCACAACTAACCAGCAAGTGCATTGGGTCGTCCAAGTAATACCTTACGTGAGTAAGGGTCGAATCCCACGGAGATTGTTGGCTTGAAGCAAGCTATAGTTATCTTGTTGATCTTAGTCAGGATGCCAATAGGGTTCTTTCGTTTTAACTGTAAAAAGTCAAAGGGCATAAAATAAATACTTATTGTGCAATAATGGAGAATATGTTGGAGTTTTGGAGATGCTTTGTCTTCTTTATTTCATCTTTTCTCTTGTACTCCTCTTCACACATGCAAGGCTCCTTCAATGGCAAGCTGTATGTAGGGTGTCACCGTTGTCAATGGCTACTCCCCATCCTCTCAGTGAAAATGGTCCAAATGCTCTGTCACAGCACGGCTAATCATCTGTTGGTTCTCGATCATGCCGGAATAGAATCTATTGATTCTTTTGCGTCTGTCACTACGCCCAACAATCGCGAGTTTGAAGCTCGTCACAGCCATTCAATCCTTGAATCCTACTCGGAATACCACAGACAAAGTTTATACTTTCTGGATTCTCATGAATGCCGCCATCAATTCTAGTTTATACCATGAAGATTCTGATTACGGAATCTAAGAGATACTCATTCAATCTAATATAGAACGGAGGTGGTTGTTAGGCACACGTTCATGGATTGAAAAAGGTGATGAGTGTCACAGATCATCACCTTCTTCATAGTGAAGCGCGAATGAACATCTTAGATAGGAACAAGCGTGTTTGAATGGAAAACAGAGATAATTGCATTAATTCATTGAGACGCTGCAGAGCTCCTCACTCCCAACAATGGAGTTTAGAAACTCATGCTGTCAAAGAGTATAAAATTCAAATCTAAAAATGTCATGAGATACCAAATAAGTCTCTAAAAGTTGTTTAAATACAAAACTAGTAACCTAGGTTTACAGAAAATGAGTAAACTAAGATGAATAGTGCAGAAATCCACTTCTGGGGCCCACTTGGTATGTGCTGGGACTGAGACTTAAGCTTCTCACGTGTCTGGGCTATTTCTGGAGATGAACGCCATGTTGTAACCTGTTTCTGGCGTTGAACTCCAACTTGCAACCTGTTTCTGGTACTGAATACCAGACTACAACATGGAACTGGCGTTGAACGCCAGTTTACGTCGTCTATCTTCGTGAAAAGTATGAACTATTATATATTGCTAGAAAGCCCTGGATGTCTACTTTCCAGCCCAATTGAGAGCGTGCCAATGGGACTCATGTAGCTCCAAAAAATCCATTCCAGTGTAGAGAGGTTAGAATCCAACAACATCAGCAGTCCTTTTTCAGCCTAAATCAGAGTTTTGCTCAGCTCCCTCAATTTCAGCCAGAAAATACCTGAAATCACAGAAAAACACACCAACTCATAGTAAAGTCCAGAAATATGAATTTTGCCTAAAAACTAATAAAAATATACTAAGAACTAACTAAAACATACTAAAAACTATATGAAATTACCCCCAAAAAGCGTATAAAATATCCGCTCATCAAGGTCGAGCCCCCATTTTGTGAACGGCCAGGGCGACGTCACACTGATGAGCTCTTCTGGTGGAGCGATGTAGAAGTTGGCATACTTTTGTCATGGTGGGCATGTCTTGACGAACTCTATCGATTCTTTTTGTAAGTTCGGCCAGAAAAATCCAGCTCGGAGTACTTTTTTTGTGAGAGCTCGTGCCTCGAGATGGTTGCCACACATACCACTGTGTATTTCTTCCAGAACTTCCTTTGTGTTGGAGATCAGCACACATTTTAGGAGGGATGTCGAAATCCCTCTCCTATTTAGGATGTTGACTACTTTGGTGTAGTACTGTGCCTCTCGTATTAGCCTTTTTGCCTCCTTTTTGTCTGTGGGGAGTGTTTCTGACTTAAGGTAGTTGATTATGGGGGTCGTCCACCCTTGATACTGACCTGATATGGTTAGGACTTTTTCCTCCTCAGTGATTGATGGGTTTTGCAGTGTTTTTTGAATGAGGCTTCTGTTGTTGCCCCCTGGTTTGATGTTGGCTAGTTTTGAGAGTGCATCCGCTCGGGCATTCTGTTCCCGAGGTATCTGTTGGACCTCATATTCCCCGAGCTATTCTCTATTTTTGTCTAGATATTTCTTCATGGTGGGATTCTTAGCTTGGTAGCTCCCCTCTATTTGAGAGGTAACTACTTGTGAATCGCTGAAGATGGTAAGCTTTTGAACTCCTACCTCCCTAGCCAGCCTCAGACCAGCCAGTAGTGCCTCATTTTCAGCTTGATTATTTGAAGTAGGGAAATTGAACTTTATTGGGAGCTCGATTTGAGTTCCCTAATCACTTTCTATAATTACACCTGCGCCACTTCCGATTTTGTTTGACGAACCGTCCATGTAGAGATTCTATTTTGTTGGAGTTCTTGGGGTGTCACTGTATGCGGCTCTGAAGTCGGCCAGATACTGTGACTTGATTGCTGTCCGAACTTCATATTGAAGATTGAATTCGGATAACTCCACTGCCCATTGTAGGATTCTTCCAACTAAGTCTTTTTTCTGTAGAATGCTTTTTATGGGTTGGTTGGTCCGAACCCTGATAATGGGAGCTTGGAAGTATGGGCGAAGTCGTTGAGAAGTCAGTATGAGGGCATATGTGAACTTTTTTATCTTTTGATATTTGAGCTCGGCCCCTTGTAGGGCGTTGCTAATGAAGTAGATAGGTTGTTGCCCATTTTCATCTTCGCTGACCAGTGCGGAGGCTATTGCCCCACTTCCCACTGCGAGGTATAAGATGAGTTCCTTATATTCCCAGGGTCGGGTAAGAATGGGTGGTTGCCCCAAGAATTTCTTGAAATCTTAGAAGGCTTGTTCGCACTCTGGAGTCCATTCAAAACTTTTTCCCTTCCTTAGTGTTGCATAAAAGGGGAGAGATCTTATGGCTGACCCGGCTAGAAACCTGGACAGGGTTGCAAGTCTTCCATTGAGTTGTTGTACCTCTTTGACACAACTCGGGTTTTTTCATGTTGGGTATAGCCCAGCATTTATCCAGTTTTGCCTTGATTCCTCTTTGTGTGAGCAAGAAGCCCAAGAATTTGCCAGCCTCTACCGCGAAGGTACACTTTGCGGGATTAAGCCGCATACCATGCTTTCTTATGGTGTTGAACACTTTGGTGAGGTCGGACAACAATGACTCCTCACTTTGTATTTTTACCAGCATATCAGCTACGTAAACCTCCATGAGTTTTCCGATATGGTCAGGAAAGACTTTATTCATCAGTTTTTTGTAGGTAGCTCCTGCGTTCTTGAGTCCAAAGGGCATAACTATATAGCAATAGTTTGCCTTTGGGGTTAGGAATGAGGTATTCTCTTGATCAGGTGGGTACATTGGGATTTTGTTGTATCTTGAGTAGGCGTCCATGAAGGAGAAGTACTTATATCCGGAAGAGGCATCCACTAGAGTATCTATATGTGGGAGCGGGTAGGGATCTTTTGGGCAGGCCTGATTGAGGTCGGTGTAGTCAGTACACATTCTCCATTTGCCATTTGACTTCTTTACCAAGACAACGTTGGCTAGCCATAGTGGGTATTTGACCTCCCTTATGAAGCCTGCCTTCAGTAAAGCTAGCACTTGGTCTTCCACAGCTTGGGATCTTTCTGGTTCGAGCTTTTGGCATTTTTGTTGCACAGGCCGAGATCCGGGGTATGCTGCCAGCTTATGGCACATTAGCTTGGGATCTATGTCGGGCATGTCTGCGGCCTTCCATGTGAAGAGGTCAGAATTATCCTTCAGGAATTATGTCAGTGGCTCTTTTATATCTCATTTTAAGGTTGCCCCTATGTTTGTTGTTTTATCCCTTGTATCCCCAATTTGGACTTCTTTGGTCTCACCTTCGGGTTGTGAACGAAGTTCCTTGCGAGCTCGAATTCCCCCTAGTTCAATGGTGTTGATTTCTTTCCCGCTGGGGTTTCCTTTAAGGTTCAAACTTTCATTGTAACAGCGTCGCACGAGCTTTTGATCTCCTTTTACTATGGCGATCCCTTCTAGAGTGGAGACTACTGCGGCGAGCTGGTTCGATGTTGTCTGACCTATAAGGGCGTTATAAGCTGAGCTCACGTCGAATACAATGTAGTCTATGCTTAGTGTCCTTGACCGGGTTCCTTTTCCAAAAGTTGTATGCAGAGAGATGTATCCTAGTGGTTGAATTGGGGTGTCCCCTAGACCGAACAAGCTATTAGGGTATGCTCTGAGCTCTTTTTCTTGTAGGCTGAGCTTGTCGAAGGCGGCTTTGAACAAGATGTCTGCGGAGCTCCCTTGGTCTACCAAAGTTCGGTGGAGATTAGCATTGGCCAGTATGATGGTGAAGACCATGGGATCGTCATGCCCTGGAATGATGCCTGTTGCGTCCTCTTGGGTAAAGGTAATAGTGGGGAGGTTGGATGACCTCTCTTCTTCCCCGACGTGATATACTTCTTTAAAATGTCTTTTGCGAGATGATTTTCAGATCCCTCCTCCTGCGAATCCTCCATTTATCATATGAACATGTCTCTCAAGAGTGTGAGGTGGTCTTTCAACTCGTCTTACCTCTTTGTGCCTTCTTCTTTTTCTTGGTTCATCCATTTTGTTGGCTAAGTACCGATCTAGTCGCCCTTCTCTTGCCAATTTCTTTATGACATTCTTTAGGTCGAAACACTCGTTAGTAGGATGTCCATAGATTCAGTGGAACTCCCAATACTCTGTCCGACTTCCTCCTCCTTTTTTGCTTTTGATTAGGCCAGGTGGTGGGATCTTGTCAGTGTTGCATATTTCTCGGTAAACATCCAGAAGGGACACCCGGAGAGGTACGTAATTGTGGTATTTTCTAAGCTTCTCACTGGGTTGATCTTCTTTTTTATTGGACTCTTTATCCTTGTCCCTAGATGGATAGGAGAATCCATGTTTTGAGGTCTCTCCTAGTCGTGAGTTCTCCTTCATGTTAATGTATTTCTCTGCCCATTCTTGTACCTCGTTTAAAGATGTGGGATGCCTTTTTGATATGGAGTGGCTAAAAGGTCCTTCTCGCAGGCCATTGATGAGACCCGTGATGGCTGCTTCTGTTGGCAAACTTTGTATGTCCTGACACGCTTTGTTGAATCTTTCCATGTAGCTGCAAAAACTCTCCCGATCTCCCTGCTTGATCCCTAATAAGCTTGGGGCATGTTTGGCTTTGTCGTCCTGGATGAAAAATCTGGCATGAAATTTTTTGGCTAAGTCGTCTGATAGCGCAAAATTCTGATTTACACTTTTTATAACTTGAACAATTCTTAGCAATGGCTCCAAAAACTTGGTGCACACTACTATGGTTCACTCACATTCTTCACAACTTCGCACAACTAACCAGCAAGTGCACTGGGTCGTCCAAGTAATAAACCTTACGTGAGTAAGGGTCGATCCCACGGAGATTGTTGGTATGAAGCAAGCTATAGTCATCTTGTAAATCTCAGTCAGGCAGATTATAATGGTTATAAAGGTTTTCAAAAATAATAATAAATAAAGCATAAAATAAAGATATAGATACTTATGTAAATCATTGGTGGGAATTTCAGATAAGTGTATGGAGTTGTTTTGCCCTGTTGAATCTCTGCTTTCCTACTGCCTTCCTTCAATCCTTCATACTCCTTTTCATGGCAAGCTGTATGTAGGGCATCACTGTTGTCAATGGCTACTTCCCATCCTCTCAGTGAAAATAGTCCAAATGCTCTTGTCACATCACGGCTAATCATCTGTCGGTTCTTGATCATGTCGGAATAGAATCCCTTGATTCTTTTGCGTCTGTCACTACGCCCAACAATCGCGAGTTTGAAGCTCGTCACAGTCATTCAATCCTTGAATCCTACTCGGAATACCACAGACAAGGTTTAGACTTTTCGGATTCTCAAGAATGGCCGCCAATAGTTTTAGCTTATACCACGAAGATATTCACTCTAGTTTTCGTTTGTAGAACAGAAGTGGTTGTCAGGCACGCGTTCATAGGGACTGATGATGATGAGTGTCACGGATCATCACATCCATCAGGTTGAAGTACGAGTGATATCTTAGAACAAGAATAAGCGAAATTGAATAAAAGATAGTAGTAATTGCATTAAAACTCGAGGTACAGCAGAGCTCCACACCTTAATCTATGGTGTGTAGAAACTCCACCGTTGAAAATACATAAATGATCAAGGTTCAGGCATGGCCGAATGGCCAGCCCCCAAAGTCTAAGAACTAAATGTTGAAGATAGATACCAAGATAAAGACGAGACCAAGATGTCTAATACAATAGTAAAATGTCCTATTTATATTAGACTAGTTACTAAGGTTTACAGAAATAAGTCTAAATGAAGAAATCCACTTCCGGGGCCCACTTTGGTGTGTGCTTGGGTTGAGCTTGAGCTTTACACGTGCAGAGACTTCTTTTGAAGTTAAACGCCAAGTTGTAATGTGTTTTTGGCGTTTAACTCTGGTTTGTGACGTTTTTCTGGCGTTTGACTCTAGAATACAGCATGGAACTGGCGTTGAACGCCAGTTTGCATCATCTAAACTCGAACAAAGTATAAACTATTATATATTTTTGGAAAGCTCTAGATGTCTACTTTCCAACGTCGTTGAGAGTGCACCATTTAGAGTTCTGTAGCTCTAGAAAATCTATTTCGAGTGCAGGGAGGTCAGAATCCAACAACATCAGCAGTCCGTTTTCAGCCTGAATCAGATTTTTGCTCAGGTCTCTTGATTTCAGCCAGAAAATACCTGAAATCACAGAAAGATACACAAAATCATAGTAAAGTCCAGAAATGTGAATTTTTCATAAAAACTAATGAAAACATCCCTAAAAGTAGGAGGCAAACTGTCGAACCACTTAATTGCTGTCTTTGTTAGGGTAGTCGGGAAGGCTTTGCATCGAATAGCATTTGAGACGTCGGTGAGATACATTCTGCTTCTGAAATTACTAAGGTGATGGCTTGGATTGGAGGTACCGTCGTATGAGGTCATGTCGGGAGCTTTAAAATACTTTGGAACTTTAGCTTTCATGATCTCTCTGGTGAAGGGATCTTGGCCCTTGTGGGAGCAGTCATCATGACTGGACTGAATGATTTTGGTTTTAAGGTCGGCTTCGAGTTTTAGAAGCTTGTTCTGTAGCTCTCGGCGTCGCCTAGTTTCTCTCCAGAGGTTTCTTTTAGCTTCGCGCTGGTGTTCGGCCTTCTGTTCGAGCTTTTTGAGACGATCCTGCTATTTTCGGAGGGCATTTAAAATTTCTGTATTTGGAGAATGCTTGTCTCCGTTTGGTTGAGATGTATCTGTTGGCGTGATGTTTGCGTTCTTATGCGGTGTTTTGTTTTCCAAATCAGACTTGTGGTCGTTGTCATGGTTGTCCGCCATGATGATGGAATGACTTCCTGGTTCCCCGGCAACGGCGCCAATATTCCGAGAGTTACCTGAAACTATAGGTCAATCTTGGACGAGATCTGCGTGGTGGTCGGAGCTGACATGTCCGACTTGCTGGGCTTGGCAGTGGTGCTGATCCTTCATCACTGGAGGGTGGAGGTACCTGCAAGAGACTCTGATGCTTATGTTAGCACGGGCTTTAAGCAGTTTTTTAGTAGAATTAGAGTATGAGTTATACTTGGGTGCTCTAGTGTATTTATAGTAGTGAGCGTCCTATAAGATAAGTTTAGTTATCTTATCTTATCTTTGAGTGAAGTCATCTTATCTTTAAGGGGAACCGCCTTTATCTTTCTAGGCTTTGGCTGCCTTTAAATTGGGCTGTGTTCTTTCATTTGGGCCCGTTTTGGGCTTCTATGGTGATTTAGCCGAACTCTTTCGAGAGGGGGTCGATGCGACCCAACCTGAAGAGGTCGGTCACTTGTGTCTTTGGTCAGCCCGGGTCGTATAGCTCGGCCCAGGGTATGAACACTAATCAACCACGCTGCATGATTAATTGCATATTTGGGGGCTTTGGGGTTGGTGGAGTGGTGCACAAAATTGACTCCACAATATTCGCACAGATAGACCGGCAAGTGCACCGGGTCGTCCAAGTAATACCTCAGGTGAGTGAGGGTTGATCCCATGGAGATTGTTGGTTTGAGCAAGCAATGACTATCTTGTAGATCTTAGTCAAGCGGGTAGAAAAGATAGTTATTGTGGAAAAACGCATAAAAAAATAAATAAAGTATTATTGGATAGATGTGAAATCATTTGATAAGAGAATGGTTGAGGCTTCAGAGATCCATCCTTCTTCTAGATCAACTTTTCTCACTGTCTACTTCATCTTCTGATGATTCATTCCATGGCAGGCTGTAAGTGACTAACGCTAGGTCAGTGGTCATTAATCTCCTCTACTTTAGATCAAACGCTAGGTCAATGGTCATCCAATCTGAATGGGGGTCAAGCTCTAGCAGTCCATTCCCTTGGTGATCCTACTCAAAATGTCACAGACAAGGTTGGATCTTCTGGGTCAGAGAATGCTGCTTCACAATTCTAGCCTATACCACAAAGGCCTTAATCACCCCGTACCTCGGCTGAACTAATGTCTCCAAGTTCCCAACGAAGTCGTGGATTAGCCATCTAAGAGATGTATAATTAAGCTTGTGGTTCAGTACTATACCGTCAAGGACTCACAAGAACCCATGTAGAATAGGAATGACGGTCAAGTTATACTCCCAATTCAATAGAATGAAGAACGAAGATACATCTTAGAATAGAATCAAGCATAGATTGAAATAAAATAGTGAGATTATTAATCCATAAGAATAAGTAAAGCTCCTAACCTTAACCTAGGATGTTAATAACTTATATTGTACAATAATGTTTGAAAGTAAAAGTGGGGGAAGAAGATCCTAACAATGGTTATCTATTCCTATATATAATAACCTAGTAACTAAGAAGTACAAAATTATGATAGAATAGACTAGAGGTGAGAAATCCATCCTTGGGCCCAACTGAATTGAGTGTTTGGCCTGAGCGAGGTGAAGTCACGAGCTGGTACTCCCTCTGGGGCGTTGGATGCCAGTTTTGGACTCCTTTTTGGGTGTTAGGCGGCAGCTACTCCCTTTTGGGCTTCCAACGCCAAGAATGAGGTTGGTAGCTGGCGTTGAATGCCAGTTTTGGGCCTTCATTTCCAGAGAAATGTATAGACTATTATATATTGTTGGAAAGCCCTAGATGTTAGCTTTCCGTAACCATTAAGAGCGCGACATTTGGACTTCTGTAGCTCCAAAAATTCTCCTTCGAGTGCATAGAGATCAAAATCTGACAACATCTGTAATCCTTTCTCTATCTCTGAATCAGACTTTTTCAAAGCTCCTCAATTTCTACCAGAATTCACCTGAAAACATCATAAAACACAATAACTCAAAGTAGAATCCAAAAATGTGGATTTTATACTAAAACCTATGAATGTATAAAAAACTTAAACAAAACATAACAAAAACTATATGAAAATGATGCTGTTCATACCCAGGATCGAGCCACCCGACTTGGGATGTTTAGCGACAAAGCAACCAACCTCTTCAGGTCCGATTATCTGACCTCTTCTCAAAGAGCTCGGTCAAAATTGCCAAGGAAGCCCAGTAAAGGGCCCAAATAGAGGAACACGACCCAAATCCAAAGGCAGCCCAAGCCTATAGAGATAAGGGCGGTTCCCTTGAAGATACGAGGATCCCAGTCAAAGATAAGATAAGATAAGATAAGATAACTAACTTATCTTATCTAAAAAGATCACTCCACACCATTATAAACACGCTGGAGCACTCAGGTATAACTCATACTCTGATTCTACTAAAAATCTGCTTAGTACCCTTGCTAACTTAAGCATCGGAGTCCCTTGCAGGTACTACCACCTTCCAGTGATGAAGGATCAGCACCACCACCAAGTCCAATAAGTCAGACACAGCAGCTCCGGCCAGTACAGAAGATCTCGTCCGAGATTGACCCCCAGTTTCAGGTAACCCTCGGAACATTGGCGCCGTTGGCGGGGAACCTGGAAGTCATTCCATCATCATGGCGGACGACCATGACAACGACCATGATTCAGGTCTAGAAGATAGTATTCTGCACAAAAATGCAGACACTACACCAAAAGATATCCCGCAACCTAACGGAGACAATAATTCACCAAGCCCAGGAGCGCTTGAGACGCTTCAAGATCGTTTAAAATAACTTGAGGCAGAAGCCCAACATCAACGAGAAGCTGGGAAGGACCTACAAAGGGAGATAAGGCGACGCCCGGAATTGGAGGACAAACTCCTAAAAATCGAAGCCGATCTCAAAGCCAAAGACTCGATCCACTCACCAGGACAGCTCCCGCAAGGACCAAGATCCATTTACCAAGGAGATCGTGAAGACCAAAATCCCAAAAGACTTTAAGCTCCTGGATATGGCTTTATACGATGGCACGGCGGATCCCAGCCATCACCTCAGTAATTTACGGAGTCGAATGTACCTCACTGACGCCTCAGCCGCAGTCCGCTGCAAAGCCTTCCCAACTACCTTAACAAAAGCGGTGATTAAGTGCATGTCTAGACATACAAAGTCTGCCCACAAAAGCAGCCATCATGGGCCTCATCAATGGCCTACGAGAAGGGCCTTTTAGCCGATCCATATCAAAAAAGCATCCCACCTCACTAAATGAGGTACAAAAATGAGCCGAGAAGTATATCAATATGGAGGAAAACGCTCGACTAAGAGAGACCTCAAAATCTGGATTCTCCTACTCCTCCCAAGATAAGGACAAAGAATCCAAGAAAAAAGGAGATTGACAAGGGAAAAGATCAAAAAATACCACAATTATACCCCTCTCCAGGTATCCCTTGTGGATGTCTACAGAGAAGTATGCCATACTAAAAAGATACCCCCAGCTTGACCACTCAAAAGCAAAAAAGGAGGAGGAAACCGGACAGAGTATTGTGAATATCACCGAATCAATGGACATTCCACCAATCAATGTTTCGACTTAAAAAATATCATAGAAAAACTGGTAAGAGAAGCAAAATTAGATCGGTATTTGGCGAACCGAGCAGACGATCCTAGAAAAAGAAGAAGGGACGAAGATATCGGACAAACAGAACGACCACCTCGTACCCCTGAGAGACACGTCTACATGATCCACGGAGGATTTGCGGGAGGTGGGATCTCCAAATCATCTCGCAAAAGGTATCTCAAAGAAATATATCATGTTGTGGGAAGAGAGGAAACACCTGGCATCCCCACAATTACCTTTACCAAAGAGGATGCATCTGGCATTATCCCAGGACACGACGATCCTATGGTCATCACTATCGTACTGGAAAACGCAAATCTCCATCGCACGCTGATAGACCAAGGCAGCTCCGCCGACATATTATTCAAAACCGCCTTCGACAAACTCAGCCTAGAAGAAAAAGAACTCAGAGCATATCCGAACAGCCTATTCGGTCTAGGAGACACCCCAGTTCAACCACTTGGATACGTCTCACTACACACGACCTTTGGAAAAGGAAACCAGTCAAGAACACTCAAAACATACTACATCGTGGATGATGTAAGCTCAGCCTACAATGCCTTAATAGGTCGGACAACATTGAATCAGCTTGGCACAGTAGTCTTGACTCCATATCTATGCATGAAGTTCCCAACTACAAAAGGAATAGCTAGGATAAAAGCAGACCAGAAGACGGCACGTTGCTGCTACAATGAGAGCTTAAACCTTAGAGGCAGAAGGGATGAATTCCACACAATCGAACTCGGTGGAGCTCAGAGGCGGGAAGAACTCTGCCCACAACCGAAGGTGAAGTGGAGAAAGTCCATATCAGAGATATCCCAGACCAAACAACCAATATCGGTACAATCCTAAAAGAAGACATAAAAGAATCACTCATACAGTTCTTGCGAGATAACATCGACCTCTTTGCATCGAAGGCCGCAGACATGCCAGGCATAGACCCCAAGTTAATGTGCCACAAGCTAGTAGTCTACCCAGGATCTCGGCTAGTACAACAGAGGCATAGAAAGCTTGGGCCAGAACGATCCCAAGTTGTGGAAGAACAGGTACAAGCTCTACTGAAGGCAGGATTTATAAGAGAAGCCACGTACCCACTATGGCTAGCTAACATTGTCTTGGTGAAAAAATCAAATGGGAAGTGGCGGATGTGCACTGACTACACTGATCTCAACAAAGCCTACCCAAAAGATCCTTATCCACTCCCAAGTATCGACGCTCTGGTAGATGCCTCCTCTGGGTATAAATACCTATTGTTTATGGATGCATACTCGGGATACAATCAAATCCCGATGTATCCACCTGACCAAGAAAAAACAACGTTCTTAACCCCAAAAGCAAACTAATGCTACATTGTCATGCCTTTTGGGCTAAAAAATACAGGAGCTACCTATCAGAGATTAATGAATAAGATCATCACAGATCACATCAGAAAAATCATGGAAGTATATGTGGACGACATGTTAATAAAGACACAAAGCAAGAAGACGCTACTGTCCGACCTCACACAAGTATTCGACACTATAAGAAGGCATGGCATGCGACTTAATCCTGCAAAATGCACCTTCATAGTAGAAGCTGGCAAGTTCTTAGGTTTCATGCTCACACAAAGAGGAATCGAGACAAATCCGGATAAATGTCGAGCCATACTCGACATGAAGAGTCTGACTTATGTCAAGGAAGTACAACAACTCAACGGAAGGTTGGCAGCCTTGTCCAGATTTCTGGCTGGATCAACAATAAGATCTCTCTCCTTCTATGCCACTCTAAGGAAGGGAAAGACATTTGAATAGACAACGGAGTGCGAGCAGGCCTTCCAAGATTTCAAAAGATTCCTGGGATAGCCCCCTATCCTAACTCGGCCTCGGGAAGGATAGGGGACTATCAGCATTAGTCCGAGAAGATTACAGTGGGCAGCAACCTGTATACTTCATCAGCAAAGCATTGTAAGGATCCGAGCTAAACTACCAAAAAATAGAAAAATTTGCCTATGCTCTCATACTAACCTCTCGACGGCTCCGTCCATATTTCCAAGCTCACATTATTAAGGTTCGAACCAACCAACACATAAAAGGGATTTTGCAGAAACGGACCTAGCAGGCAGAATTTTGCATTGGGCAGTCGAGTTATCCGAATTCGACCTTCAATATGAAGCTCGGATAGCCATCAAATCACAATCTAGTCGACTTCATTGCAGAATTTACAGACACTTCGGAAATTCCTACAGAATAGAATCTTTATGTTGACGGTTCCGCAAACAAAACTGGAAGCGGCGCAGGCGTCATCATAGAAAGCGACCAGGGAACCCAAATCGAACTTTCACTCAAATTCGCATTCCCTGCCTCAAACAACCAAGCCGAATATGAGGTACTATTGGCCGGTTTGAAGCTGGCTAAGGAGGTCGGAGCTCAAAAGCTCATCATCTTCAGTGACTCACAGGTAGTTACTTCACAAATAGCAGGGAGCTACCAAGCCAAAGATCCCACCATGAAAAAGTACCTGGACAAAACCAGGGAACAGCTCGGACAACTCGGGGAATATGAGGTCCGCCACATACCTCGAGAACAAAATGCCCGAGCTGATGCACTCTCAAAACTAGCCAGCACCAAACCAGGGGGTAATAATAGATGCCTCATCCAAGAAACGCTCCAGAACCTGTCAATCACGGAAAAAGAAAAAATCTTAGCCATAACAGATCAGGACCAAGGATGGATGACTCCCATAATCCGCTACCTTAGATCAGAAACACTCCCTAAAGATGAAAAGGAAGCAAAAAGGTTGAAGAGGGAGACACAGTGTTACACCATCATAAATGACATATGTACAAAAGAGAAATCTCGATACCTCTGCTAAAATGCGTACCAACCCCTAACACAAAAGAGGTCTCGGAAGAAATACACAGCAGCGAGTGTGATAATCATCTCGAAGCATGAGCCCTCTTCAAAAATGTACTCCGAGCCAGATTCTTTTAACCGACCTTGCAAAAAGAAGCGGCTGAATTCGTGAAAACATGCCCACAGTGTCAAAAACATGCTAACTTCCACAATGCCCCACCAGAGGAACTCATTAGCATAACCTCACCTTGGCCATTTGCAAAGTGGGGACTGGACCTCCTCGGCCCTTTCTCCCAAGGATTGGGACAGGTAAAATTCCTCATTGTAGGGGTGGATTATTTCACAAAGTGGATTGAGGCAGAACCTCTGGCCAATGCCACAGCTCAAAGAAGTCGGAAATTCCTATATAGGAACATCGTCACAAGGTTTGGGGTCCCCCACTCCATAACCACAGATAATGGCACCCAATTCACCGACGCAGGCTTTAGGAAATTAGTGGTCAACTTAAGAATAAAACATCAATTCACCTTCGTAGAACACCCGCAGGCAAATGGACAAGCAGAATCTGCCAACAAAGTCATACTAGCTGGGTTAAAGCGAAGGCTACAGGATGCAAAAGGAGCCTGGACTGAAGAGCTTCCACAAGTCCTATGGGCATATATGACAACTCCACATTCCACCCCAAAGGAATCACCCTTCCGACTAGCTTATGGAATGGAGGCAATGATACCAGAAGAGGTCGAAGAAAGATCTGCCAGAGTAATTCTCTACAGCGTGATGCATGAAAACTTGTCTCTCAACAAATTTCCTTCGGCAAGTATACCGAATTGTCGTCAAGTAAAACTCACAATAGAGTGAGGTCAAATCCCACAAAGATTGATTGGTCAAGCAACTTTAGTTAGAAGAATATACTAGTTGAGCTAAACAGAAATTAGATTGAGAACTTGCAGAAATTTAAATGACTGGAAAGTAAATAACAGAAATTAAAGTGCAGAATCTTAAATGGGGATTTGGGGTAATGAACATGAAAATAAATGGCAGAAAGTAAAGAGAATGGGTAAGATCAGAAATGGGGTAATCATTGGGTTCAGGAGATGTTGCATTCTCCGGATCAAGTTCATTCTCATCTCTTCCTCAATCAATGCATTCATTGATCTCCTTGGCAATCTTAAGTGATTGGATCCCAATTCCTTGGCAATCCAATCTCTATAAGCTTGAACAATTGCCCAATTCCTTGATTTAATTGCTCATGGGAAGAGATGAAGTGTGGTCACTGATTATACCACATGTATTTCCAAATCAAAGTGTTGGGAGGATTACATGGCACTATATCCGCCCAGACCCCAATTTGGTCCAACATGAGAAAGAATTTCTAGCATGATCTCCTCATCCCTTTTCCAAGGCTCAAAGGAGATCAAATTATGGAGAGTTTCTTTTCCAAGACAACTAACCAATTGAATTAATATCAAAAGCTTTCTAGTAAGATCAAGAGAAAAGAAAGAAGAAGAAGAATGAAAACTATAATTGATCTATCAAATTACAACAGAGCTCCCTAACCCAATGAAAGGGGTTTAGTTGTTCATAGCTCTAGAAATGAAAAATGGCAGAGAAGAAGAATCCATGCTAAAAGTGCAGAAAAGTAAATCTATAGAGAGTAGTTCCTAAAAGTGCCAAGCTTCTCTATAGATCAAAACTGCTCCTATATATACTACTCCTCTTGATCTTCTTGTGAGTTTTTCAAGTCTTGGATGTGGGCTCTGGATCTTGATTGAAGCAGTTCTCATCTTTAGTGGGCCCAGCTTGCAGAGAAATATGAATTAGGCTTGGGTATTTAGTGAGCTTAACGTTGAGTGCCATTGTGGGTTCGAGAACGTTAGTGGCATTCACTTTTTCGACTAACGTTCCACCCTTATGTATCCACGTTAACTCCAACGTTAGTGGTCTTAACGTGACCACTAACGTTGCCTTCTCAATTTTTGGCCAACGTTATTGGGACTCACTTTTCCCAATAACGTTGGCTTATACCCCTTTGTGAACGTTATTGGGAATCACTTTTCCCATTATCGTTGCTTGGTGCCTTTTGTTCCTACGTTAGAGTTCACGTTAGTGTAGCTAACGTGACTCTTAACGTGGGTGTGTATCACCTTCGAGAGCATTAGTGACACTCACCTTTGTCACTAACGCTCCAAATGCCCAAATTCTCTACGTTAGAACTCACGTTAACTAAGTTAACGTGGCTCTTAACGTAGTAGTGATGCCATCTTCCAACTTTAGTGACAAAAGTGAGTGTCACTAACGTTGGCTCTTTGATCTCAACTCCACGTTAACTATCACGTTAATGGTCTTAACGTGAAAGTTAACGTAGGCAATGCTAGTTGGTCCAACGTTAGTGACAAAAGTGAGTGTCACTAACGTTGGCTTTTGTTTTCCTCTTCCACGTTAGAGTTCACATTAACTAAGTTAACGTGACTCTTAACGTGGATCATTGCCAAGTTCTCCAATGTTAGTGGTGTTCACTTTTACCACTAACGTTGGAGGAAAACGTTATTGGTGTTCACGTTTTCTCTTAACGTTGGAGTTCCCTTTTTCTTCTACGTTAACTACCACATTAACTTAGTTAACGTGGCAAGTAACGTGAGCTTTGGATGGCTTCGCAGGCGTTATTGGTGATCACTTTTCTCATTAACGTTGCAAGCCTTTCACCATTCCACGTTAGTGTTCACGTTAACTAGGTTAACGCGAATACTAACGTGGTTCTTCCTTGCTTCCTTTGCCCTGAAATCAAGCAATTAAAGTGCATCAAAGCTCTAGCCAAAGTCATGAGATTATGCATCATCAATTTATCATGCAATTCTAGCAAAATACTCATGAAATTATGCAAAGTTCACAAAAGTTGCTTGAATCAAATTGTAAGTGTAATTTCATCCAAAACTTGCCTTATTCACTAAGAAAATGCATGAAACTACCCTAAAACAGTAAAGAAAAGGTCAGTGAAACTGGCCTAGATGCCCTGGCATCACAACACCAAACTTAAAGCTTGCTTGTCCCTAAGCAAGTACTGAAGCATAAGAAGAATGAAATGAAAGAACATGAAGATAAAATAGAAGTAGAATTCCTGGTTTATGGGGTTTCATGCATAGCAACTTAGGTTCCTCCTCTTTAGGTTTCAAGCCTTTATCAACTCCTTGGTCACTTTCTTGATTGCATCCTTTGAGACTTCTTTCTTATTGAACCTTCCTTCTTTTTCAAAGTTTATTTTTTCTTTTGCTAAATGCTTTGTAAGAGTGCGACTCTTTATGATAAGCTTTTAGCCAACACTCTCAAACTAGTTGGTTTAAGGTGCTAGGTGTTAAGACACCCCTAAGGACTTACTTCCTCAAGTCTCTTTCCCTCATACATACACACCACAGGCACATGATTTGTTATTTTTCCTTTCTTGAGACTTTGGTGTCCAGCACCTCTTTGGGTTACTAAGTGTTCTGTAGCATAGGTTACTCTTGATAGTGGACTTTCAGCTGATAATCCCGGATTAGTTAATCCAAGTTACCAAGTGATAAGGCTCCCCTAAGAGCTTATTCATCCAAGTATATCCCTTGTACATAAACACCACAGACACATGCCTCAATTTTGAAACCATTGGTGCCTAGCATTGTTTCTTATTGTGTTTCTTTCTTTTTCACTTTTATTGCTTTTCCTCTTTTCTTATTAGGATCCTATTGTTTAGTTAGTCTCAAAGGGTGTGTCTCAAACATAGGACTCAGGATAGATAGTTGCTTTCTTTCCTTCTTTGGTGAACCAACTTAGCTTACTAATTATCCTACCACAAACATTTAGAATGCACTTCATAAAATAACTCCACTCTTGTTCTTTTCATAACATTTTCTTTTTGATTAACTTAAAGAGACAAGCATACAAGTAAGAAAGATGAAAGTGAACACTCAAGACATTAAGCTAGCACAGTTAACCTAAGCAACGAAATTTAAATGCAGAATTGAAAGTCCTAAACTACTCATGGAAGCATGTTCTATTTCATACATGATTTTCCTTATTTAAAGCTTTGAAAAAGGTAAACTAAGAAGGAACTTCACCACCTTTCACTTGTTGGCATGCTCATGTTCTTCTGCTTCCTTGCCCTCTTTAAGTTTACTTTGTCCGCTTGTGCTTCCTCTCATCCGATTTATTCTGGCTATCTTCCAATCCTCCAGTGCCTTCCTTACTCATTCATGACTTTGTTCTACCCTTTCGCGCTCCACTCGTGCTAACTCATCCTTTACATCTTTATATTTTGTTATCCCAGGATGCAAAACAGGTAGTTGTCCGACTAAGTACCCAAGCCTAGCTTGGGTATTCACATGATACCCGGTCTCACTCATGTAGACACCTTCCGAAAATGCTCTGTATTCATCGAAAAGATCTGCTTGTTCTCTCTGTTTCCGATGCATCTCATGGATGTGTGCACCTTGATGTGCTTGGATGTTGGTTAGCCTTTGGATGGCTTCTTGTTGTTGATCTTACTTCTGATTCAGGTTATGAAATAATTCACTCTATTGTCTTCCTTGTTCTATTTGCTGGTCCATCAATTGTTTTTGCCATTCCTTTTGCTAATTCATCCATCTAGAGAGTGATCCTTCTTGGCGGTCTATTAATTACATTTGAAACTCCCTTTGTGCCCCTTGATTTTCCATGTTTTGTCTAGATAAGGTATCAATAGTCTCTTGAAATTGGTGCATGCTTAAGGTGGCTGGGGTTTGCTCCTGTGGATGTGGATGTTGTTCTTCTTTAGCTTGATGGGCTGGCCTCTTTCGTACCCTTCGTGGGGGTAGTGGAGCTGCAGCAGCATCCGACGATAAGTGATTGGCATACCAACCTTTATCCACTCGGGGTTTTCATCCTCAAATATCACCCTAGCCAGTTTGCACAGACGAAAAATAGTGCCGGGGTAACCCAACTTTCCTCCAGAATTGCTCTTCTCAGCAAGCTTCCGATTGCCTTGGGCTATGAGTTCATGAGCATTGATCTCTCCTCCCTTCATTAGACATTGCACCATCGTTGCTCTCTTGAGGTTTACCTCTGAGTTGTTTCCGCTGGGAGGATGGATCTCCTTACAATTTCGAACCAACCTTTAGCCTCAGGGAGGAGATCTCCTCTTTTTATAAATTTGGGTTTCCTATTGGGGCCTCTTTCCCAATCTGCTCCTTGCACACATATATCCTGTATAATCTGGTCATAATTAGGGTTTTTGTCCATTCTCAAGTGATAGCTCTCCTCTTCAAAGGGTATGCTTCTCAATTTCAGCACTCTCATGATAGTCATGGGACTAAAATCCACCATGACCCCTCTCAGAAAACTTGTGTATGAGTCATCCGCCTTGTCTTGTCTAACTGCATTTGCATAGAACTCTCTTACTAGAGTTGCATTCACCCTTGTGATCGGATCAGTGAGGAGCTCCCATCGGCGTTGTTCCACCTTCTTTGTGATTTCTGGACACTCGGCTTTTGTGACTTGAAAGCCTAGTTCATAAATGATTTCTTTCTCAGTCATCCATCCATACTAGAGTGCATGATGAAAGGTTCTAAATCGCCCTTCATCAAAAGGAGGATGCTCTATGGGTTCCTTCCTTTTTTGTCTCCTGGAAATGGATGATGCCATGCAAGATTGTTGATGTATTGGCTATTCTCAAGATGGCTAGAAGGGTGTATGTGAAGCCTTTGGTGGAGGATATGCCCGAAAGAAAGGAGTGGGAAGGGTGAGAATTTGAAGTGTGTACGGAGAGGTTGTGTGAAGGGGTTTATATAGAAAGATGGCAATTGATGGAAGGGTGTCGATTGATGGTGTTGTTTGATAGTGGACGGTTGGGGTTTTAGGATTGAATGAGCACAAGGATCACCTCCTTTATGGGGGTCTTGGTTCGGTCTTCAAAATTTTCCACTCCCAATGTTGCATGGCAATACTTCCAAGGACATTCCCCATGAAGACAAGTGTGAAATTCCCTTGGTGTAGTGGCCGAATCTCCCTTCCTCAATTGTCCTATCAAGTACCATCAATGTCCTTTTTGATTCCCTATACACGAAGAAAAAGTACAATCGGTTATTTGAAATTTTTGGTGGGAAAAAGTGTGAACTAAAAAAAAATTCTTTTTCTTTTGTTTTTACATGACTAAATGCTTTCCATGAATGCAAATCAATCAACAACTCAACCCCCCTTTTGCATGCAACGTGGTATACCAAACTTGTTTGTGATCATATGATACAACAAGTTTGGGGAAAAGGAATTTTATCTCATAAAGTATGTTCATGCTCACTAGGTGTGCCTTGAACACCAAACTTATTATGTACTATACGCTGCATGTAAAGGAGTTTTATATTTGTTGTCAAAGTTGAATTAAAAATCCATAAAATCTGCCTTATTACTACTATTAGAAATTTAAGAGAGAGGGTATAGAACATGGGTTGCCTCCCATGGAGCACTTTTTTAGCGTCATTAGCTTGATGTTTAGTCCTTGTCAAGGTGGTTGATAGTGCTTGAAGTCTTCTCCTCTTGCAGTGAACCTATGTCCGTTGGCTTTGTTGATAAGTTCCATATGCTCTAAGGACAAGATTTTGTTGATAGTGTACACAGGAGGCAGCTGAGATGGAATGGTGGGGAGGTGAGGTGGTATAGATGGAAAGTATGTAGAAACCACTTCATCACCTGGCGAGAAATTTTTTGTAGGAATTTTCTTATTTATCCATCCCCTTGGAACTTTCTTTTTTGTATCTCTTAATGCTCGCTTGCTTTTTATAGATTCTTTCCCTAAGGACTCTTTGTTGCTAGCTTTGCATGACTCTGGTTTGCTCAGCTCCCCTTGAGTTACCTTTGAATGAGGTTCTTCCTGAATATGTGGCTTTCCAACCCATGGGATTTCCAGTTGTGTTGTTTGTGCTTCACTGCTTGTTTCTTGCATCAGTGCTTTATTCTGCTCTTCTCTTGATTCTTTGTTTTCTTGACTTGCTTCTTATGAGAGGTTGAAAACATTGAAAGTGAGCTGCTCATCATGTATTCTCAGTACTAGCTCTCCTCGCTCTACATCTATGAGTGCTCTGGCTGTGGCTAGGAATGGTCTTCCCAGAATAATGGGGTAAATAGGATTCTCATCCATTTCCAGAACAACAAAATCTGTGGGAAGATAGTTGCTCCCAACCTTCACCAGCATATTTTCAACCACTCCTATTGCTTGTTTTTTAGTTTTGTCAGCCAATCTGATAATTACATCAGTAGGAGTTAGTTCATTGATTTGGAGCTTCTTCATGAGGGAGAGAGGCATTAAATTGATGCTTCCCAAATCACAAAGCCCTTTGTCAATCATTGTTTCTCCTATGGCACAAGGAATGTGGAAACTCCTTAGATCCTTCTTCTTTGTGGGTGGCCCTGGTTGAATGAGAGCACTGCAATCCCTGTTCATCTTTATTGTTTGTCCACCCTTTAATGAACTTTTTCTGGCTAGTAGCTCCTTTATATACTTGATGTAGAAAGACATTTGCTAGAGGGCTTTAATGAATGGTATATTTACATCAATAGATGCAAACATATCAAGGAACCTTGAATACATTCTCCCTGCTACACCACCTTTAAGCCTGTGGGGAAAAGGTGCATATGGGTTCAATACCTCCTTCTTTTTTAGCTCTTCCTTGGATGTAGGTTGAGTTGTATAGCTTCCTTCCTCCTAGCTTTCTTTTTGATTATTTTGGAGGTGTTCTACTCCATTCATACTCCCCTCATCACTTGTGGTTATTATTTTGCATTCTTCCCATCTCACTTTCTTTGTTTCTCCTCTTGGATTCTTCTCTGTATTACTGGGGAATCCATCAGTGGGTTTGGGAATTTGTTGAGATAGATACCCTACTTGGGACTCCAATCTCTTGATGTTTTCTCCTTGGTTCTTGATATTGGCTCGCACTTCTTCCTTAAACACTTTGTTGTCTTGGACTTCTCTGCATAAGTTTTCAAGTAGAGCCTCAATCTTTGAGAGCCTATCATCTGTTAATGATGGTGGGTTGAGATTAGGTGGTTGAGAAGGTTGGTTAGATGGATGTTGGTAGGATCTCTGTGAGATGTGTTGATGATTTGCATTGTTGAGGTTGTGGCGTCTCTGATCTTGCCCTTGGTCTTGTTGGTTTCCCCATCCAAAGTTGGGGTGATTTCTCCATCCAGAGTTGTAAGTTTTGGAGTATGGATCATGGACTTGTCTAGGTGAGTTTCCAACATAGTTGGCTTGCTCCCAGTCACCTTCTTCTCCTATGTTCGCTCCTTCTTGAGCTGATGATGAAGTGATGGCTGCTGCAACTTGGTTCTCCTCCACCTTCTTGGTAAGATCTGCTAGCTGCTTGGTGATCATCTTATTTTGAGCTAACAATGCATCCATGTGGTTCTGCTCCATTACTCCTCTGGTGTTACTTCTTTCGGAGGCATAGAAGTAGTCATTTTCAGCAACTGTTTCAATGACATCTATGGCTTCTTCAATGGTTTTCTTTTTGTTTAGAAAGCCTCCTGATGAATGATCCACAACCTTCTTTGACTCATAGGAAAGACCTTCATAGAAGATGTGAAGTTGAACCCATTCATTGAACATCTCTGGTGGGCATCTTCTTGTTAGGTCTTTGAACCTCTCCCATGCTTCATAAAGAGTCTCACCATCTTGTTGCCTAAAAGTTTGCACCTCAGCTCTCAGCCTGTTGATCCTTTGAGGAGGGTAAAATCTTGCAAAAAACTTGTTCACCACTTCTTCCCAATTTGTTAAGCTCTCCTTTGGGAAGGATTCAAGCCATTTGGATGCCTTGTCCCTGAGTGAAAAAGGGAACAAGAGAACCTATAGACATCTGGATGGACTCCATTAGACTTCACAATGTCACAAATCCTCAAGAAGGTGGTTAGATGTTGATTGGGGTCTTCTTGAGCACTTCCTCCAAATGAACAATTATTCTGCACAAGAGTGATGAGCTGGGGTTTTAGTTCAAAATTGTTGGCATGTATGGTAGGTTTCTGAATGCTACTTCCACAATTTTCTGGATTAGATTGATATAGGAGCCTAGAACTCTCCTTTCTTGCCCAACACAGTTTGCATGGTCTTCTCTAGCATGGTTGTGAGCTTCTTCTTCATGATTGTTATCCAAATTCTCTTCCATGTTGGGTTCAAATTACTCTTCTTCTTCTTCCTCAGCACCAATAATTCTTTTCCCTCTTGCTTCCCTTCTTAGTCTCCAAAGGGTCCTTTCAGGTTCTGAAAGGATGTTGAAACTCCTTCTCTTCTCCCTGTCATACAACAGACATATTGCACAACAAGCGATAAAATGAAGAAACTATTCTTGTTAGAGTAATTGTTAGTGTGGGTAATGCAATTTATCAAACAGTTAGTGAGTTAGTGAGCAGAATTGTAATTATCAAAGAAAGAAGAACGACAAAATAAAGAGGGTGAAGGGGGTGAGGAAGAATTTTAAATAAACTAAAAGAAATTGACTGAATCAAATAAACAACAACAAAAATGCTCAATCTAGTGATCTTCAAACTTAATCATTGTTGATTCAAAATCAATCCCCAGCAACGGCGCCATAAACTTGATGCATGAAAACTTGACCTTCAACAAATTTCCTTCGGCAAGTATACCGAATTGTCGTCAAGTAAAACTCACAATAGAGTGAGGTCGAATCTCACAAGGATTGATTGGTCAAGCAACTTCAGTTAGAAGAATATGCTAGTTGAGCTAAACAGAAATTAGATTGAGAACTTGCAGAAATTTAAATGAATCAAAAGTAAATAACAGAAATTAAAGTGCAGAATTTTAAATGGGGATTTGGGGTAATGAACATGAAAATAAATGGCAGAAAGTAAAGAGAATGGGTAAGATCAGAAGTGGGGTAATCATTGGGTTCAGGAGATGTTGCATTCTCTGGATCAAGTTTATTCTCATCTCTTCCTCAATCAATGCATTCATTGATCTCCTTGGCAATCTTAAGTGATTGGATCCCAATTCCTTGGCAATCCAATCTCTCTAAGCTTGAACAATTGCCCAATTCCTTAATTTAATTTCTCATGGGAAGAGATGAAGTGTGGTCACTGATTATACCACATGTATTTCCAAATCAAAGTGTTGGGAGGATTACATGTCACTATATCCGCCCAGACCCCAATTTGGTCCAACATGAGAAAGCATTTCTATCATGATCTCCTCATCCCTTTTCCAAGGCTCAAAAGAGATCCAATTATGGAGAGTTTCTTTTCCAAGACAACTAACCAATTGAATTAAGATCGAAAGCTTTCTAGTAAGATCAAGAGAAAAGAAAAAAGAAGAAGAATGAAAACTATAATTGATCCATCAAATTACAACAGAGCTCCCTAACCCAATGAAAGGGGTTTAGTTGTTTATAGCTTTAGAAATGAAAAATAGCAAAGAAGAAGAATCCATGTTGAAAGTGCAGAAAAGTAAATCTATAGATAGTAGTTCCCAAAAGTGCCAAGCTTCTCTATAGTTCAAAACTACTCCTATATATACTACTCCTTTTGATCTTCTAGTGAGTTCTTCAAGTCTTGGATGTAGGCTCTGGATCTTGAGATGAAGTAGTTCTCATCTTTAGTGGGCCCAGCTTACAGAGAAATATGAATTAGACTTGGGTATTTAGTGAGCTTAACGTTGAGTGCCATTGTGGGTTCGAGAACGTTAGTGGCATTCACTTTTTCGACTAACGTTCCACCCTTATGTATCCACGTTAACTCCAACGTTAGTGGTCTTAACGTAACAACTAACTTTGCCTTCTCAATTTTTGGCCAACGTTATTGGGACTCACTTTTCCCAATAACGTTGGCTTATACACCTTTGCGAACGTTATTAAGAATCACTTTTCCCATTAACGTTTCTTGGTGCCTTTTGTTCCTACGTTAGAGTTCACGTTAGTGTAGCTAACGTGACTCTTAACGTGGGTGTGTCTCACCTTCGAGAGCGTTAGTGACACTCACCTTTGTCACTAACACTCCAAATGCCCAAATTCTCTACGTTAGAACTCATGTTAACTAAGTTAACATGGCTCTTAACGTAGTAGTGATGCCATCTTCCAACGTTAGTGACAAAAGTGAGTGTCACTAACGTTGGCTCTTTGATCTCAACTCCACGTTAACTTTCACGTTAATGGTCTTAACGTGAAAGTTAACGTAAGCAATGCTAGTTGGTCCAACATTAGTGACAAAAGTGAGTGTCACTAACGTTGGCTTTTGTTTTCCTCTTCCACGTTAGAGTTCACGTTAACTAAGTTAACATGATTCTTAACGTAGATCATTGCCAAGTTCTCCAACGTTAGTGGTGTTCACTTTTACCACTAACATTGGAGGAAAACGTTATTGGTGTTCACGTTTTCTCTTAACGTTGGAGTTCCCTTTTTCTTCTACGTTAACTACCACGTTAACTTAGTTAACGTGGCAAGTAACGTGAGCTTTGGATGGCTTCGCAGGCGTTATTGGTGATCACTTTTCTCATTAACGTTGCAAGCCTTTCACCATTCCACGTTAGTGTTCACGTTAACTAGGTTAACGCGAATACTAACATGGTTCTTCCTTGCTTCCTTTGCCCTGAAATCAAGCAATTAAAGTGCATCAAAGCTCTAGCCAAAGTCATGAGATTATGCATCATCAATTTATCATGCAATTCTAGTAAAATACTCATGAAATTATGCAAAGTTCACAAAAGTTGCTTGAATCAAGGTGTAAGTGTAATTTCATCCAAAACTTGCCTTATTCACTAAGAAAATGCATGAAACTACCCTAAAACAGTAAAGAAAAGGTCAGTGAAACTGGCCTAGATGCCCTGGCATCACAGCGACAAAGTCAACTCCTAACTTCAAAGGGAAGAACTCGACTTACTTCCAAAAATCTGAGAAAGAGCTCGGATCAAGGAAGAAGCACTAAAACGTCGCATGGCCTTAAGGTACAATCGAAGGGTAGTGCAAAGAAGTTTCGCCAACAATGATCTTATCCTAATCCGAAATGATATCGGAACAAGTCGACCGGGAGAGGGAAAGCTAGCAGCTAACTGAAAGGGACCCTACCGAGTCATAGAAGTACTGGGAAAAGGCTACTACAAAGTATCCGAACTCGACGGGTGAGAACTGCCAAGAACTTGGCACGCCTGCAACCTAAGGAGATACTATAGTTAAAAGGTAATTGTGATCTTAGGATAAGGTGCACTCTTTTTCCTTAAAAGGTTTTCTAACGAGGCACCAAGCCAAGATCCATAAATCACTCGACTCAGAGATAAAAACTCCTTCATCTATATATTTGCATTTTCTTTTGAATAAATTTTTTTAGATTTTCTACAAAATCCCAAGACGCATTAGTCTAAAACATTAAAAATTCATCGCCAGATTATAAAGCTACGAGATCGGCAAAAATTGAAGATTAAATTCACTGTTCAACCACGATAAAAGACCAAAGGAGGTGAAAACCAAAATACATCAAAAGGTCGACCAAACCAGGATCAAACCTAACTTCGACAAAATCGGCAAAGATGAAAAAGCGACAAAACAGAATAATCGAAGAAGTTATCGAAAGTGATCCATAGAAAGGACCTGACGAGGTCTGAACAAAATGGGTTGCTAAAAATAACTTAAAGGACAGGCCGACGTAAAGAAGTCGGACCAGTCGACCACACTAACCAAAGTTATAAAAAGTCAATCCCTGGAAAGAGGCCTGGCCATCCCTAAAAAAGAGGATTACTAGAAATAACTTAGAAGAGACCGACATGATGAAGTCGGCCTCCCACGAACATGTTATAAAAATAATCCCTGAAAGAGACCTGACAAAGGTCCAAGAAAGAGGATTACTAGAAATAACTTAGAAGAGACCTACATGATGAAGTCAGCCTCCCACGAACAAGTTATAGAAGTAATCCCTGAAAGAGACCTGACAGAGGTCCAAGAAAGAGGATTACTAGAAGTAACTTAGAAGAGACCGACGGGATGATGTCAGTCTCCCTCGAACAAGTTACAAAAAGTAATCCCTAAAAGAGACCTGCCAAAAATCTAAAACGAGGATTACCCAAAGTAACTTAGAAAGGACTAACATGACGAAGTCGGCCTCCCGAAAACATGAACGTTATAAAAGGTAAATCCTAACAGAGACCTCACGAAGGTCCAAACAAAACGGATTACTAGAGATAACTTTGGGCCAAGGTAAGGAAGCTGACACACAAGTTGGATCCAAACATACTCAACCTCAAAGAATCAAGCCACAAGTATGAAATATAAAGGCAATCTAAAGAGGTCGACAGGACTCCAACACCCCCGCAAAACCTGAAAAGGTACCAAGCAGGTGCAGACAAACATATTATGAAAAAGCACAAGATATAAACAAACTCAAGAGGCTACCAAAATCAAGCACTACTTTGTTTTTCAAAATAAAGTTGCTAAACAAGCAACTAAAGAAGTAGCAAAAGTCAGAAGCACCATTTACAAAATAAAAAGTTCAAAAGCCCACATATCGGGCTATCCACACAAATATCTAGAACAATCATTGAGGATCCGAAGACTTCTCGGCTACATCAATACGGGGTGAAGGAGGACGAGTCTGAAGAGGCACAGCATCCACTATCCCATCCTCCCGGTTCAAGATTGACAATCAGGTTCTGACTCAACTCTGGCCAAAGGAGCTGAGGAAGTCGGCACAACAGAAGCTTTGGTGGCAGGTGCAGGAGGAGGTTCAATATCATTGTCATCAGGGTCGTCAGGGACAATCTTGCCGTCCTTCACAACATTGTCGAGACTAAAGAGAGTAAGGTCGAGCTCAGGTGCAAGAACCCGAAATTGCTACTTCAAGCTCTCATAAGCAGCATTCACGCTAACCACAAGATGACCCTGGAGCTCGGTATAGTCAGCTCGAACAGATTCCAAATCACCCCTGAGACGCATCACTTCCCTGTAGGCCGAAATATAACTCTCCTTGTGCCTCAACGCTGTATCCTCAGCCAACCTCAGAGAAGCCGTCAAGGCAACAGAACTAGCCTTCTCACCCTCCAACTCTTTCTCTACCTTTGCCAACTTCACCTCCAGCTCCTCCTTCAAACCCTTAATCCGATCAAACTCTGACTTAGCCTCCTCCATAAAAGATTTTATAGCATGAACCGGGATACCCTGAGCAGTTCGAAAAAGAGCCGCACCCATATATGCCATCTTCACACTACTCCTAGTGATGAATTTTAGGTGGTGAAGAATGGACACATCATTCATCAAAAGTTCACCATAGGGGGCGATCTGCTGGTCGACAAACTCGACAGCATCAAAGTTAGGAGAATCCAGGTTAAAAGGCTCAGATGTCTTTTGTTTTTTCGAAGGAGGAGCTGATGAGCGGATAATTTATACGCTTTTTGGCATTGTTTTTAGTATGTTTTTAGTATCTTTTAGTTAGTTTTTATTATATTTTTATTAGTTTTTAGTTAAAATTCACTTTTCTGGACTTTACTATGAGTTTGTGTGTTTTCTGTGATTTCAGGTATTTTCTGGCTGAAATTGAGGGACCTGAGCAAAAATATGATTCAGAGACTGAAAAGGACTGCAGATGCTGTTGGATTCTGACCTCCCTGCACTCGAAGTGGATTTTCTGGAGCTACAGAAGCCCAATTGGCGCGCTCTCAACGGCGTTGGAAATTAGACATCCTGGGCTTTCCAGCAATATATGATAGTCCATACTTTGCCCAAGATTTGATGGCCCAAACCGGGGTTCAAAGTCACCTCAAGAAATTCCAGCGTTAAACGCCGGAACTGGCACCTAAATGGGAGTTAAACGCCCAAACTGGCATAAAAGCTGGCGTTTAACTCCAAGGAGAGTCTCTACACGAAAATGCTTCATTACTCAGCCCAAGCACACACCAAGTGGGCCCGGGAGTGGATTCTTATGTCATTTACTCATCTTTGTACACCTTAGGCTACTAGTTTTCTATAAGTAGGACCTTTTACTATTGTATTTGACATCGGGGTAGCTATCTTTGAGTTTTATGCTATCTTAGATCATTTGGGAGGCTGGCCATTCGGCCATGCCTAGACCTTGTTCTTATGTATTTTCAACGGTGGAGTTTCTACACACCATAGATTAAGGTGTGGAGCTCTGCTGTACCTCGAGTATTAATGCAATTACTATTGTTCTTCTATTCAATTCCGCTTGTTCTTTGTCCAAGATATCACTTGTTCTTCAACTTGATGAAGGTGATGATTGTCACGAATCATCACCATTCTCACTCATGAACAAAGTGACTGACAACCACTCTTGTTCTACAAGCATACGAGGCTTAGTGAATATCTCTTGGATTCTTTAATCGGAGTCTTCGTGGTATAGGCAAGAACTGATGGCGGCATTCAAGAGAATCCGGAAGGTCTAACCTTGTCTGTGGTATTCTGAGTAGGATTCAATGATTGAATGACTGTGACGTGCTTCAAACTCCTGAGGGCGGGGCGTTAGTGACAGATGCAAAAGAATCACTGGATTCTATTCCGGCCTGATTGAGAACCGACAGATGGATAGCCTATGCTGTGACAGAGCATCAGGGATGTATTTCCAATGAGAGGATGGGAGGTAGCCACTGACAACGGTGAAACCCTACACGAGCTTGCCATGGAAAGGAGTAAGAAGGATTGGATGAAGACAGTAAGAAAGCAGAGAGACGGAAGGGAAGGCATCTTCATACGCTTATCTGAAGCTCTCACCAATGATATACATAAGTATCTTTATCTTTATCTTTATGCTTTATTCGTTTATCACCATACCCATTTGAGTCTGCCTGACTGAGATTTACAAGGTGACCATAGCTTGCTTCATAGCAACAATCTCCGTGGGATCGACCCTTACTCACGTAAGGTTTATTACTTGGACGACCCAGTGCACTTGCTGGTTAGTTGTGCGAAGTTGTGTTTTTGCCATGGTATTGAGCACCAAGTCTTTGGAGCCATTACCGGGGATTATTTGAATATGGACAAAGTAGTGATCACAATTTCGTGCACCAAGTTTTTGGCGCCGTTGCCGGGGATTGTTCGTGTATGGACAACTGACGGTTCATCTTGTTGCTTAGATTAGGTATTTATTTTTTTCGAAATTCATGAAGATGAATTCTAGAGTTTCATGATGATTTGTTGAAATCTGGCTGGCTGAGAAGCCATGTCTAATCTCATTGGACCGAGGTTTCAACTTATCATCACAGAAGCTTGTTGATTTTTTATCAATCTTGCTTTTGGAGCAGTGATCTGCTAAGGCTTGGCTGGCCTTTGGCCATGTCTAGTGTTTTGGACCGAAGCTTTCTTTGAAAGCTTGGCTGGCTGTGAAGCCATGTCTAATTCCTGGACCGGAGTCTTAGACTAGCATTGCACTGATTCCTGGAATTCTCATTAAGAATTTTGATATCTTTTTCCACTTAATTTTCGAAAATCACAAAAAAAATTTACAAAATCATAAAAACCAAAAATATTTGATATTTCTTGCTTGAGTCTAGTGTTTCATCTTAAGTTTAGTGTCAATTGCATGCATTCATTCATGTGTCTTAAGGATCTTCAAGTAATTCTTGATGATTTCTTACTCTGATCTTTGAATTCTTTTGACTTGAGTGTTTATGTGTCTCATATAGTGTCAGTAGTATACAAACTGCTAAGTTTGGTGTCTTGCATGCATTGTTATTTGATTCTTGTTGCATTTTGATTATTAAAAAAATCCAAAAATATTTTTAATTTGTGTCTTTTCAAGTCAATAATACAAAGAATTGAAGATTCAGAACATACTGCAGAGGAATCACACAGAAAAAGCTGAGCATTCAAAAATGCCCAGTGAAGAAGACAGACTGGCGTTTAAACGCCAGCCAGGGTACCTGGTTGGGCGTTTAACGCCCAAAAAGGTAGCATTTTGGGCGTTAAACGCCAGAATGGATACCATTCTGGGCGTTTAACGCCAGGATGGTGCTAGGGGGAAGATTTTGTTTTCAAATCAATTTTTTTTCAAGTTTTCAAAGTTTTTCAAAATCAAATCTTTTTCAAATCATATCTTTTCAATCAAATGTTTTCAAAATCAATTTCTTTCCTTTTTCAAAGATACTTAATAACAATTAATGATTTGATTGAACATCTCAAATTTGTTACCTTTTCTGTTGAGAAAGGTTTAATGTTTGAACCATATCTTTTTCTTGTTAGGCAAGTCATTAATTTTAAAATCATATCTTTTAAAATTGTTTTCAAATCATATCCTTTTAAAAATTGATTTCAAATCATATCTTTTCAATCATATCTTTTTAATCACATCTTTTTCAAAATAGTTTTCAATCAAATCTTTTTAAGTTCTAATTTCAAAATCTTTTTCAAAAATCACTTGATTTCTTTCTTACTTTTAATTTCGAAAATCAATTAGTGGTTTTCAAAAATGTTTTCAAAATATTTTAATTAATTTTCGAAAAAAAATACTTCCCTCCCTCTCACATCCTTCTATTTATGGAGTACCACTCCTTCTCAATGCACAATTCGAACCTTATCTAATTAAAGTTCGAATTCTTCTTCTCCTTCTTCTGTCTATTTCTCTTTTCCTCTGACACCTCAAGGAATCTCTATACTGTGACATAGAAGATTCCACATTTTCTTGTTCTCTTCTCTTTCATATGAGCAGGAGCAGAGACAAAGGCATTCTTGTTGAAGCTGACCCTGAACCCGAAAGGACCTTGAAGAGAAAGCTAAGAGAAGCCAAAGCACAACTCTCTTTAGAGGACCTGACCGAATTCTTCAAAGAAGAAGAAGACATGGCAGCCGAAAACAACAATAATGCAAACAATGCAAGGAAGGTGCTGGGTGACTTTACTGCACCTACTCCCGACTTCTATGGGAGAAGCATCTCTATCCCTGCCATTGGAGCAAACAACTTTGAGCTTAAACCTCAATTAGTTTCTCTAATGCAACAGAATTGCAAGTTCCATGGACTTCCAATGGAAGATCCTCATCAGTTCTTAGCTGAATTCTTGCAAATCTGTGACACAGTCAAGACTAATGGGGTAGACCCTGAGGTCTATAGACTGATGCTATTCCCTTTTGCTGTAAGAGACAGAGCTAGAATATGGTTGGACTCTCAACCTAAAGAAAGCCTGGACTCTTGGGAAAAGCTAGTCAATGCCTTCTTGGCAAAGTTTTTTCCACCACAAAGATGGAGTAAGCTTAGAGTGGAAGTCCAAACCTTCAGACAGAAGGATGGAGAATCCCTCTATGAAGCTTGGGAAAGATACAAACAATTGATCAGAAAATGTCCTTCTGACATGCTTTCTGAATGGAGCATCATAGGTATTTTCTATGATGGTCTCTCTGAACTATCTAAGATGTCCTTGGATAGCTCTGCTGGAGGATCTCTTCATCTGAAGAAGATGCCTACAGAAGCTCAAGAGCTCATTAAAATGGTTGCAAATAACCAATTCATGTACACTTCTGAGAGAAATCCTGTGAACAATGGGACAAGTCAGAAGAAAGGAGTTCTTGAGATTGATACTCTGAACGCCATTTTGGCTCAGAATAAAATATTGACTCAACAAGTCAATTTGATTTCTCAAAGTCTGTCTGGAATGCAACATGCACCTGGCAGTACTAAGGATGCTTCATCTGAGGAAGAAGCTTATGATCCTGAGAACCCTTCAATGGAAGAGGTGAATTACCTAGGAGAACCCTATGGTAACACCTATAATTCTTCATGGAGAAATCACCCAAATCTCTCATGGAAGAATCAAGAGAGACCTCAACAAGGTTTCAACAACAGCAATGGTGGAAGAAACAGGTTTAGCAATGGCAAGCCTTTTCCATCATCTTCTCAGCAACAGACAGAGAATTCTAAGCAGAACCCCTCTGACTTAGCAACCATGGTCTCTGATCTAATCAAAACCACTCAAAGTTTCATGACTGAAACAAGGTCTTCCATTAGGAATTTGGAAGGACAAGTGGGACAGCTGAGCAAGAAAGTTACTGAACTCCCTCCAAGTACTCTTCCAAGCAACACAGAAGAAAATCCAAAAGGAGAGTGCAAAGCCATCAATATGGCCGAATTTGGAGAGGAAGGGGAGGAAGTGAACGCCACTGAGGAAGACCTCAATGGGCGTGCACTAGCCTCCAATGAGTTCCCCAATGAGGAACCATGGGAATCTGGGACTCAAAATGAGACCATAGAGATTCCATTGGACTTACTTCTGCCTTTCATGAGCTCTGATGAGTATTCTTCCTCTGAAGAGGATGAGTATGTCACTGAAGAGCAAGTTGCTAAATACCTTGGAGCAATCATGAAGCTAAATGACAAGTTATTTGGAAATGAGACTTGGGAGGATGAACCTCCTTTGCTCACCAAAGAACTGGATGACTTGTCTAGGCAGAAATTACCTCAAAAGAGACAAGACCCTGGGAAGTTTTCCATACCTTGTACCATAGGCACCATGACCTTCAAGAAGGCTCTGTGTGACTTAGGGTCAAGTGTAAACCTCATGCCTCTCTCAGTAATGGAGAAGCTAAGGATCTTTGAGGTACAAGCTGCAAAAATCCCACTAGAGATGGCAGACAACTCAAGAAAACAAGCTTATGGACTTGTAGAGAATGTTTTGGTTAAGATTGAAGACCATTACATCCCTACTGATTTCATAGTCCTAGAGACTAGGAAATGCATGGATGAAACCATCATCCTTGGCAGACCTTTCCTAGCCACAGCAAAGGCTGTGATTGATGTTGATAGAGGTGAACTGATCATTCAAGTGAATGGAGAATCCTTTGTGTTTAAGGCTCAAGGATATCCCTCTGTCACCATGGAGAGGAAGCATGAAGAGCTTCTCTCAATTCAGAGACAAACAGAGCCCCCACAGTCAAACTCTAAGTTTGGTGTTGGGAGGCCACAACTAAACTCTAAGTTTGGTGTTGAACTCCCACATTCAAACTCTAAGTTTGGTGTTGGGAGGTTCCAACATTGCTCTGAGTATCTGTGAGGCTCCATGAGAGTCCTCTGTCAAGCTACTGACATTAAAGAAGCGCTTGTTGGGAGGCAACCCAATATTATATTTTACATATTTTCTTTTGTTATTTTATTTTATTTTGTAGGTTGATGATCATAAGAAGTCACAAAATTAATTGAAAAAGCAAAAACAGAATGAAAAACAGGAAGAAAAACAGCACACCCTGGAGGAAGATGCTGCTGGCGTTCAAACGCCAGTAAGCCTAGCAGTTGGGCGTTTAACGCCCAGTCTGGCACCATTCTGGGCGTTTAACGCCAGAAAGGGGCACCAGACTGGCGTTAAACGCCAGAAAAGGGCAAGAACCTGGCGTTAAACGCCAGGAATGGGCACCAGCCCGGCGTTTAACGCCAGCAATGGCTCAAAACGGGAATTTTGATGCCATTTGGTGCAGGGATGACTTTTCCTTGACACCACAGGATCTGTGGACCCCACAGGACCCCACCACCACTCTCTTTCTTCTTCCCCCATTCACCAATCACCTCAATACCTCTTCCCCAAAAACCCTTCACCTATCAAATCCCATCTTTCTCTTCACCACTCACATCCATCCTTCATAAAACCCCACCAACCTCACCCTTCAAATTCAAACCACTTTCCCTCCCAAACCCACCCATAATGGCCGAACCTCATCTCCCCTCTCTCCTATATAAACCCTTCTTAACCCCTTCATTTTCACACAACCTAAACAACACTTCTCCCCCTCTTTGGCCGAATACACCACCATCTCCCTCTTCCTCATTTCTTCTTCTTCTACTCTTCTTTCTTCTTTGCTCGAGGACGAGCAACCATTTTAAGTTTGGTGTGGTAAAAGCATTGCTTTTTTGTTTTTCCATAACCATTATGGCATCCAAGGCCGGAGAAACCTCTAGAAAGAGGAAAGGGAAAGCAAAAGCTTCCACCTCCGAGTCATGGGAGATGGATAGATTCATCTCAAGGGTGCATCAAGACCACTTCTATAAAGTTGTGGCCTTGAAGAAGGTGATCCCCGAGGTCCCCTTTTCACTCAAAAAGGGTGAATATCTGGAGATCCGCCATGAGATCCGAAGAAGAGGTTGGGAAGTGCTTACCAACCCCATTCAACAAGTCGGAATCTTGATGGTTCAAGAGTTCTATGCCAATGCATGGATCACCAAGAACCATGATCAAAGTGTGAACCCGGATCCAAAGAATTATCTTACTATGGTTCGGGGGAAATACTTGGATTTTAGTCCGGAAAGTGTGAAGGTGGCGTTCAACTTGCCTATGATGCAAGGAGATGAACATCCTTACACAAGAAGGGTCAACTTTGATCAAAGGTTGGACCAAGTCCTCACAATCATATGTGAAGAGGGCGCACAATGGAAGAGAGATTCAAGAGGCAAGCCGGTTCAATTGAGAAGGCATGACCTCAAACCCGTGGCTAGAGGATGGTTGGAGTTTATCCAACGCTCAATCATTCCCACTAGCAACCGGTCCGAAGTTACTCTAGACCGGGCCATCATGATCCATAGCATCATGATTGGAGAAGAAGTGGAAGTTCATGAGGTCATAGCCCAAGAACTCTACAAGGTGGCGGATAAGTCCTCTACCTTAGCAAGGTTAGCCTTTCCTCACCTCATTTGTCACCTCTGTTATTCAAGTTGGACTTGACATAGAGGGAGACATCACCATTGATGAGGATAAGCCCATTACCAAGAAAAGGATGGAGCACACAAGAGACCCCTCTCATCATGAGATCCCTGAGATGCCTCAAGGGATGCACTTTCCTCCACAAGACTATTGGGAGCAACTAAACACCTCCCTAGGAGAATTGAGTTCCAACATGGGACAACTAAGGGTGGAGCACCAAGAACACTCCATTCTCCTCCATGAAATAAGAGAAGATCAAAGAATCATGAGAGAGGAGCAACAAAGGCAAGGAAGAGACATTGAGGAGCTCAAGCACTCCATAGGACCTTCAAGAGGAAGGAAGAGCCGCCATCACTAAGGTGGACCCGTTCCTTGATTTCCTTGTTCTTTATTCTTCTGTTTTTCGAATTTTTATGCTTATGTTTATCCATGTTTGTGTCTTGTGATCATTAGTGTCTTAGTGTCTATGCCTTAAAGTTATGAATGTCCTATGAATCCATCACCTTTCTTAAGAATTGTTCTTAATTGAAAAAGAAAAAGAATTGCATGAATTTTGAATTTTATAACAGTTTAATTACTTTGATATGGTGGCAACACTTTTATCTTCTGAATGTATGCTTGAACAGTGCATATGTCTTTTGAATTTGTGGTTCATGAATGTTGGCTCTTGAAAGAATGATGAAAAAGGAGACATGTTACTGAGGATCTGAAAAATCATAAAAATGATTCTTGAAGCAAGAAAAAGCAATGAATACAAAAAAAAAAAAAAGAGAAAGCAAACGAAAAAAAAAACCGAAAAAAAAAGAAAAAAAGAAAGAAAAAGAAAGAAATAAAGTTGTGATCCAAGGCAATAAGAGTGTGCTTAAGAACCCTGGACACCTCTAATTGGGGACTTTAGCAAAGCTGAGTCACAATCTGAAAAGGTTCACCCAATTATGTGTCTGTGGCATGTATGTATCCGGTGGTAATACTGGAAGACAGAGTGCTTTGGGCCACAGCCAAGACTCAATAAAGTAGTTGTGTTCAAGAATCATCATACTTAACTAGGAGAATCAATAACACTATCTGGATTCTGAGTTCCTAAAGAAGCCAATCATTCTGAGTTCCAAAGGATAAAGTGAGATGCCAAAACTATTCAGAGACAAAAAGCTAAAAGCCCCGCTCATCTAATTAATACTGATCTTCATAGATGTTTTTGGAGTTCATTGCATATTCTTTTTTTTATCTTATTTGATTTTCAGTTGCTTGGGGACAAGCAACAATTTAAGTTTGGTGTTGTGATGAGCGGATAATTTATACGCTTTTTGGCATTGTTTTTAGTATGTTTTTAGTATCTTTTAGTTAGTTTTTATTATATTTTTATTAGTTTTTAGTTAAAATTCACTTTTCTGGACTTTACTATGAGTTTGTGTGTTTTTCTATGATTTCAGGTATTTTCTGGCTGAAATTGAGGGACCTGAGCAAAAATCTGATTCAGAGACTGAAAAGGACTGTAGATGCTGTTGGATTCTGACCTCCCTGCACTCGAAGTAGATTTTCTGGAGCTACAGAAGCCCAATTGGCGCGCTCTCAACGGCGTTGGAAAGTAGACATCCTGGGCTTTCCAGCAATATATGATAGTCCATACTTTGCCCAAGATTTGATGGCCCAAACCGGCGTTCAAAGTCACCTCAAGAAATTCCAGCGTTAAACGCCGGAACTGGCACCTAAATGGGAGTTAAACGCCCAAACTGGCATAAAAGCTGGCGTTTAACTCCAAGGAGAGTCTCTACACGAAAATGCTTCATTGCTCAGCCCAAGCACACACCAAGTGGGCCCGGGAGTGGATTCTTATGTCATTTACTCATCTTTGTACACCTTAGGCTACTAGTTTTCTATAAGTAGGACCTTTTACTATTGTATTTGACATCGGGGTAGCTATCTTTGAGTTTTATGCTATCTTAGATCATTTGGGAGGCTGGCCATTCGGCCATGCCTAGACCTTGTTCTTATGTATTTTCAACGGTGGAGTTTCTACACACCATAGATTAAGGTGTGGAGCTCTGCTGTACCTCGAGTATTAATGCAATTACTATTGTTCTTCTATTCAATTCCGCTTGTTCTTTGTCCAAGATATCACTTGTTCTTCAACTTGATGAAGGTGATGATTGTCACGAATCATCACCATTCTCACTCATGAACAAAGTGACTGACAACCACTCTTGTTCTACAAGCATACGAGGCTTAGTGAATATCTCTTGGATTCTTTAATCGGAGTCTTCGTGGTATAGGCAAGAACTGATGGCGGCATTCAAGAGAATCCGGAAGGTCTAACCTTGTCTGTGGTATTCTGAGTAGGATTCAATGATTGAATGACTGTGACGTGCTTCAAACTCCTGAGGGCGGGGCGTTAGTGACAGACGCAAAAGAATCACTGGATTCTATTCCGGCCTGATTGAGAACCGACAGATGGATAGCCTATGCTGTGACAGAGCATCAGGGACGTATTTCCAATGAGAGGATGGGAGGTAGCCACTGACAACGGTGAAACCCTACACGAGCTTGCCATGGAAAGGAGTAAGAAGGATTGGATGAAGATAGTAAGAAAGCAGAGAGACGGAAGGGAAGGCATCTTCATACGCTTATCTGAAGCTCTCACCAATGATATACATAAGTATCTCTATCTTTATCTTTATGCTTTATTCGTTTATCACCATACCCATTTGAGTCTGCCTGACTGAGATTTACAAGGTGACCATAGCTTGCTTCATAGCAACAATCTCCGTGGGATCGATCCTTACTCACGTAAGGTTTATTACTTGGACGACCCAGTGCACTTGCTGGTTAGTTGTGCGAAGTTGTGTTTTTGCCATGGTATTGAGCACCAAGTCTTTGGAGCCATTACCGGGGATTATTTGAATATGGACAAAGTAGTGATCACAATTTCGTGCACCAGGAGCGCCAGAAGTAACAACTAAAGTTTGTGGAGTGTTAGCCAAACGAACCCAGGGAGTTGGGATCATCCTCCTCGGCCCAGGTGAACTCAGCACGGATGGCTTCGTCTGAACCTGAGAGGACCCCTCCCCAGCCTCCTTAGCTGAGATGTTTTGAGCCGTCGTAGCCTTCTTCGCCTTCTTGAAAGCTTTCATAGAGTCAGTATTTTTAATCATCTCTGCAAGCAAACATTACATCGAAGAAACCAAGTCATGAGTCAGAAAGGAAAAGAAAGAAATTCGAGAAAGCAGGCAAAAGAATAGAAAAAAAGGAAAGTTGACCACTACCCAGCTCGGCTCGGAGAAGTGAAGGATCCCCCAAAAACCTTTTGGTGTCAAGATATGGAGGTTCCCCCAATTCTCCTCCAATACAGTCACAAAAGCCCGTTCGACCTCGTCCAACATTTCCCATGAATATCTTGACACAACAACATTCTTTTGCCACTCTAGAGGAAAAGTGGGCTCATCATTCTCATCCAGAAAAAATGGCCGAGCTCCTTCAACAGCTCAGATCTTGAAGAAATAGTTCTTAAAACCACGCAATGATTCGTCATACATAGAAAAAACTTTCTTCCCTTGCGAAGCTCAGAAAGAAATCCAGGCAGCCTTTTCTTAACCACCCCAGGATTTGTCAAGACAAACAAATAAAAGAAAAGGAATTACGAGGCAGGGATGCCAAGTTCATGACACAGTAGTTGGAAGATCTTTATAAAGCCCCAAGAATTGGGGTGAAGTTAGGACAGAGCTACATTACAAGACCACAACAGATTGGTTTCAAAAGGAGTGAAAGGACGATCTCCAGCAACCCGAGTTGAAAAACAAACTCTCTCTTCTGAATTAGGGGACACAAGCTCGTAATTCTTTTCATCACTACCATTGCTACAAACCCTATGAAACTTCCTAAGATGTTCACAAAACTCAGAGTCAGCCAGTGAGACACACATGAGAACTATAGAATCCACCCAGTAGGCCATGCCATCAGGGACCTTTTTGTGAGAAGACATGAGGTCAACTAGTCCTACAGCAAGAAAAAGAGAAAACGGGATCACTACCAAAACTACTCGGAAAATCAGACAAACAACTCGGACAGCAAAATAAACAGCAAATAGCAGACTCAACAGTAAAAAGGAAAACCCCAGGACACAACCCAAGGTCCGGGGGCATCCTTTGGAGGCAATAACAGAGTGAAGTCTCACATCATCTTTCAACAAAGAAAGCAACCTTCTTTAAACAATGTCATCAAAAGAGCAACAAAAGCAGCAGTTCAAGAAAAACAACAAAAAAATTCCAAACGGAGGACATCAAAGACGTAACCTTTTTTCTCCAAAAAGAATCAAACGAAGCCAAAGTCATTATCCCAGAAAGCTACAAAGCAAATAAAATACAGCAAAATGCGAAGCCCTAATAGCATCAAAACAGCAAGGAAATTCACCCAAGAGCATGCATAAGGTCAGCAAAGAAAACAGAAAACATGCATCACAACAACAATTAAGCATAACGTTGCGAAAAGGTTCAGACCTTCCAGCATGCATTCCAAACAAAAAACCAAAGCTTTATCAAAAATCGAAGGCAAATCAACGAAAGAAAGTAAAGAAGAAGAAAGTCGAACCAACCTGGAGAAAAAAAAGAAGCTCTGAAGAAAAGCAGAAAGACTGAGCGATGAAAGACATCCCTCGAAGCAAAGCACCAACAAAGTACCAAAGCGTCGCATGAAAAAATCAAAATGCAGGACGAAACAGAGAAAAAGAGGGGAAGTTACAGAAAAAAGAAAACCGTTTCTTGGATACAAAATTCAAAATAAAAGAACCAAGAGAAACGGAGCATTAAAATCAATTAATAAGGGTATTAAAACCCTCGCATATTCCCAAAGCTAGAGCGCTAAAGTGCGCACTTTTAAAAGAAACAAAGCGTTTCGCATTCAAAAGAAAGAAGAACACCCTACAAAGAAGAAGTCGACAAAATGCTCGAGTTCGGCTTCATCCAAGAAGGTTCAAAGTCCTAAGACTAAGGCTCCACCTCAAAAGAAAGATCGAGCTCGAGCAGGGATACTGTTCATACCCAGGATCGAGCCACCCGACCTGGGATGTTTAGTGACAGAGCAACCGACCTCTTCAGGTCTGATTATCTGACCTCTTCTCAAACAGCTCGGTCAAAATTGCCAAGGAAGCCCAGTAAAGAGCCCAAATAGAGGAACACGACCCAAATCCAAAAGCATCCCAAGCCTATAGAGATAAGGGCGGTTCCTTGAAGATACGAGGACCCCAGTCAAAGATAAGATAAGATAAGATAAGATAACTAACTTATCTTATCTAGAAAGGTCACTCCACACCATTATAAATATGCTGGAACACCCAGGTATAACTCATACTCTGATTCTACTAAAAATCTGCTTAATACCCTTGCTAACTTAAGCATCGGAGTCCCTTGCAGGTACCACCACCCTCCGGTGATGAAGGATCAGCACCACCACCAAATCCAACAAGTCGGACACAGCTGCTCCGGCCAGTACAGAAGATCTCGTCCGAGATCGACCCCCAGTTTCAGGTAACCCTCGAAATAGATGCCAAAAAGCATATAATCAAAACACTAAACTTAAACTGTTGCTTGTCTCCAAGCAGCCAAAGACAAAGTAGAATTAAAAAGAAGAGAAGGATACAATGATTCCCAGGGTTTTCAATGAAGCTTAGTTTTAACTAGATAAACGGGACTAGTAGCTTTTTGCTTTTGAATAGTTTTGGCATCACACTTTCCTTTGAAGTTCAGAAGTGTTGGCATCTTTAGGAACATAAAATCCGGATGATATTATTGATTCTCCTAGTTTAGTTCTTTTTTATTCTTGAACACAGCTTCTTTTTTAGTCTTGTCCGTGACCCTAAGCGCTTTGTTTTCTAGTATTACCATCGGATACATAAACGCCACAGACACTTAACTGGGTGAACCCTTTCGGATTGTGATTCAGCTTTGCTAGAATTTCAAGACGTGGTGACCAGAGTTCTTAAGCACACTCTTTTTGCTTTGGATAATGACTTTAACTGCTCAATCTCGAACTTTTCACTTGACACTTTCACACCACAAGCATGTAGTTAGGGGAGCAGCTCAATTGAACTGTTTAGGCCAAGATTTTGTTTCTTGTAGGCCCTCCTGACCATTGATGCTCAAACCTTTGGACCTTTTCTCTTGCCTTTTAGTTTAAAGAGCTATTGGCTTTTTTCTCTCAAGCTTTTGGTTTCTTTCTATTTCTTTCCTTTTTTTTTGCTGCTTTTTCTTGCTTCAAGAATCAATTTTTGGATTTTTCAAATTACCAATAATACTTCTCTTTTTTCATCATTATTTCAAGAGCCAACATTCTTAACTCCAACATCAAATATGCACTGTTCATTCATGCATTCAGAAAGTAAAAGTAATGCCACCACATCAAAATAATTGAACTATTCTTATGATATAACTCGAAATTCAAGTATCTCCCTATTCTTTTTCAAATAAAATTTTCTTTCAAGTAAGGTGAGGATTGCATGGAATATTTCATAGCTTAAGACATGTAAAGATGATCATGCATGGTGCACGAAATTGTGATCTCTAATTTTCACAACTTAAACAATCCCCGGTAATGGCTCCAAAAAACTTGGTGCTCAATACCATGGTCTAAACATAATTTCACAACTTCGCACAACTAACCAGCAAGTGCACTGGTTCGTCCAAGTAATAAACCTTACGCGAGTAAGGGTAGATCCCACGGAGATTGTTGGTATGAAGCAAGCTATGGTCATCTTGTAAATCTCAGTCAGGCAGATTCAAATGGTTATGGATGATTTATGAATAAAGCATAAAATAAAGATAGTGATACTTATGTAATTCATTGGTGAGAATTTCAGATAAGTGTATGGAGATGCTTTGTCCCTTCTGTCTCTCTGCTTTCCTACTGTCTTCATCCAATCCTTCTTACTCCTTTCCATGGCAAGCTGTATGTTGGGCATCACCATTGTCAGTGGCTACAATCCTGTCCTCTCAGTGAAAATGTTCAACGCACCCTGTCACGGCACGGCTAATCATCTGTCAGTTCTCAATCAGGTTGGAATAGAATCCATTAATTCTTTTGGGTCTGTCACTAACGCCCAGCCTTCAGGAGTTTGAAGCTCGTCACAGTCATTCAATCATTGAATCCTACTCAGAATACCAAAGACAAGGTTTAGACCTTCCGGATTCTCTTGAATGCCGCTATCAATTCTAGCTTATACCACGAAGATTCTGATTAAGGAATCCAAGAGATAAACATTCAAGCCTTGTTTGCTTGTAGAACGGGAGTGGTTGTCAGGCACGCGTTCATAAGTGAGAATGATGATGAGCGTCACATAATCATCACATTCATTATGTTCTTGGGTGCGAATGAATATCTTAGAATAAGAACAAGCTGAATTGAATAGAAGAACAATAGTAATTGCATTAATACTCGAGGTACAGCAGAGCTCCACACCTTAATCTATGGTGTGTAGAAACTCCACCGTTGAAAATACATAAGAACAAGGTCTAGGCATGGCCGTGAGGCCAGCCCCCAGAACGTGATCAAAAGATTCAAAGATCTAAAGATGATCTAAGATCCCCCAATGAAAATACAATAGCAAAAAGGTCCTATTTGTAGAGAACTAGTAGCCTAGGGTTTACAGAAATGAGTAAATGACATAAAAATCTACTTCCGGGCCCACTTGGTGTGTGCTTGGGCTGAGCATTGAAGCTTTCATGTGTAGAGACTTTTCTTGGAGTTAAACGCCAGCTTTTGTGCCAGTTTGGGCGTTTAACTCCCATTCTTGTGCCAGTTCCGGCGTTTAACTCCGGACAGTTTTGAGCTGATTTGGAATGCCGGTTTGGGCCATCAAATCTTGAGCTAAGTATATACTATTACATATTGCTGGAAAGCCCAGGATGTCTACTTTCCAACGCCGTTGAGAGCGCGCCAATTGGGCTTCTGTAGCTCCAAAAAATCCACTTCGAGTGTAGGGAGGTCAGAATCCAACAGCATCTGCAGTCCTTTTCAGTCTTTGAATCAGATTTTTGCTTAGGTCCCTCAATTCCGGCCAGAAAATACCTGAAATCACAGAAAAACACACAAATTCATAGTAAAGTCCAGAAAAGTGAATTTTAACTAAAAACTAATAAAAATATAATAAAAACTAACTAAAATATACTAAAAACATACTAAAAACAATGCCAAAAAGCGTATAAATTATCCGCTCATCACAATACCAAACTTAAATTGTTGCTTGTCCCCAAGCAACTGAAAATCAAATAAGATAAAGAGAAGAGAATATGCAATGAATTCTAAAAACATTTATGAAGATCAGTATTAATTAGATGAGCGGGGCTTTTAGCTTTTTGCCTCTGAACAGTTTTGGCATCTCACTCTATCCTTTGAAATTCAGAATGATTGGCTTCTCTAGGAACTCAGAATCCAGATAGTGTTATTGATTCTCCTAGTTAAGTATGATGATTCTTGAACACAGCTACTTTATGAGTCTTGGCCGTGGCCCAAAGCACTCTGTCTTCCAGTATTACCACCAGATATATACATGCCACAGACACATAATTGGGTGAACCTTTTCAGATTGTGACTCAGCTTTGCTAGAGTCCCCAATTAGAGGTGTCCAGGGTTCTTAAGCACACTCTTTTTGTCTTGGATCACAACTTCATTAATTTTTTTCTTTTTCTTTTTTTTTTTCGTTTTTCTCTCTTTTTTTTTGTATTCACTGCTTTTTCTTGCTTCAAGAATCATTTTTATGATTTTTCAGATCCTCAGTAACATGTCTCCTTTTTCATCATTCTTTTAAGAGCCAACATTCATCAACAACAAATTCAAAAGACATATGCACTGTTTAAGCATACATTCAGAAAACGAAAGTATTGCCACCACATTAAAATAATTAATCTGTTATAAAATTCAAAATTCATGTAATTCTTCTCTTTTTCAATTAAGAACATTTTTCATTCAAGAAAGGTGATGGATTCATAGGACATTCATAACTTTAAGGCATAGACACTAAGACACTAATGATCATGTAATAAGACACAAACATGGATAAACATAAGCATAAAATTCGAAAAACATTTGTTCTTCCTCTTGAAGATTTTATGGAGTGCTGGAGCTCCTCAATGTCTCTTTCTTGTCTTTGTTGCTCCTCTCTCATGATTCTTTGATCTTCTCTAATTTCATGGAGGAGAATGGAATGTTCTTGGTGCTCCACCCTTAATTGTCCCATATTGGAACTCAATTCTCCTAGGGAGGTGTTGATTTGCTCCCAATAGTTTTGTGGAGGAAAGTGCATCCCTTGAGGTATCTCAGGGATTTCATGATGAGTGGGATCTGTTGTTTGCTCCATCCTTTTCTTAGTGACGGGTTTGTCCTCATCAATGAGGATGTCTCCCTCTATGTCAACTCCAACTAAATAACAGAGGTGACAAATGAGATGAGGAAAGGCTAACCTTGCCAAGGTAGAGGACTTGTCTGCCACCTTATAAAGTTCTTGGGCTATAACCTCATGAACTTCTACTTCTTCTCCAATCATGATGCTATGAATCATGATGGCCCGGTCTATAGTAACTTCGGACCGGTTGCTAGTGGGAATGATTGAGCGTTGGATAAACTCTAACCATCCCCTAGCCACGGGCTTGAGGTCATGCCTTCTCAGTTGAACCGGCTTCCCTCTTGAATCTCTCTTCCATTGAGCGCCCTTTTCACAGATGTCTATGAGGACTTGGTCCAACCTTTGATCAAAGTTAACCCTTCTAGTGTAAGGGTGTTCATCTCCTTGCATCATGGGCAAGTTGAATGCCAACCTTACATTTTCCGGACTAAAATCTAAGTATTTCCCCCGAACCATTGTAAGCCAATTCTTTGGGTCTGGGTTCACACTTTGATCATGGTTCTTGGTGATCCATGCATTGGCATAGAACTCTTGAACCATTAAGATTCTGATTTGTTGAATAGGGTTGGTAAGAACTTCCCAACCTCTTCTTCGGATCTCATGTCGGATCTCTGGATATTCACTCTTTTTGAGTTTGAAAGGGACCTCGGGGATCACCTTCTTCAAGGCCACAACTTCATAGAAGTGGTCTTGATGCACCCTTGAGATGAATCTCTCCATCTCCCATGACTCAGAGGTGGAAGCTTTTGCCTTCTCATTTCTCTTTCTAGAGGTTTCTCCGGCCTTAGGTGCCATAAATGGTTATGAAAAAACAAAAAGCAATGCTTTTACCACACCAAACTTAGAAGGTTTGCTTGTCCTCGAGCAAAAGAAGAAAGAAGAGAGTAGGAAAAGAAGAAATGAAGGAGATGGAGATGGCTTTGTTATTCGGCCAAAGGGAGAAGTAGTGTTTAGGTTGTGTGAAAATGAGGGGGTGAAGATATGTTTATATAGGGGTGGAGAGAGGGGTAGGGTTCGGCTATGGGAGGGTGGGTTTGGGAGGGAAAGTGGTTTGAATTTGAATGGTGAGGTAGGTGGGGTTTTATGAAGGATGGATGTGAGTGGTGAAGAGAATAGTGGGATTTGATAGGTAAAGGGTTTTTGGGGAAGAGGTGTTGAGGTGATTGGTGAATGGGTGAAGAAGAGAGAGAGTGGTAGAGTAGGTGGGGATCCTGTGGGGTCCACAGATTCTGAGGTGTCAAGGAAAAGTCATCCCTGCACCAAGTGACGAGTGAAAATGCTCTCTATGCCAATTCTGGCATTAAACGCCGGGCTGGTGCCCCCTTTCTGGCATTTAACGCCAGCTTCTTGCCCTTTCCTGGCATTTAACGCCAGTCTGGTGCCCCTTTCTGGCGTTAAACGCCCAGAATGGTGCCAGACTGGGCGTTAAACGCCCATTTGCTGCCCTTACTGGCGTTTAAACGCCAGCAAGGTCTTCCTCCAGGATGTGCTATTTTTCTTTCTGTTTTTCATTCTGTTTTTGCCTTTTCAATTGATTTTGTGACTTCCCATGATCATCAACCTACAGAAAACATAAAATAACAAAGGAAAACTATATAAATATAACATTGTGTTGCCTCCCAACAAGCGCTTCTTTAATGTCAGTAGCTTGACAGTGGGCTCTCATGGAGCCTCATGAATGCTCAGAGCAATGTTGGAACCTCCCAACACCAAACTTAGATTTTGAATGTGGGGGTTCAACACCAAACTTAGAAGTTGGTTGTGGCCTCTCAACACCAAACTTAGAGTTTGGCTTTGGGGGCTCTGTTTGACTCTGTTTTGAGAGAAGCTCTTCATGCTTTCTCTCCATGGAAACAGAGGGATATCCTTGAGCCTTAAACACAAAGGATTCTTCATTCACTTGAATGATCAATTCACCTCTGTCAACATTAATCACAGCCTTTGCTGTGGCTAGGAAGGGTCTGCCAAGGATGATGGATTCATCCATGCACTTCCCAATCTCTAGGACTATGAAATCAGCAGGGATGTAATGGTCTTCAACTTTCACCAAAACATCCTCTACAAGTCCATAAGCTTGTTTTCTTGAATTATCTGCCATCTCTAGTGAGATTCTTGCAGCTTGTACCTCAAAGATCCCTAGCTTCTCCATTACAGAGAGAGGCATGAGGTTTATACTTGACCCTAAGTCACACAGAGCCTTCTTAAAGGTCATGGTGCCTATGGTACAAGGTATTGAAAACTTCCCAGGGTCCTATCTCTTTTGAGGTAATCTTTGCCTAGACAAGTCATCCAGTTCTTTGGTGAGCAAAGGGGGTTCATCCTCCCAAGTCTCATTACCAAATAACTTGTCATTTAGCTTCATGATTGCTCCAAGGTATTTAGGAACTTGCTCTTCAGTGACATATTTGTCCTCTTCAGAGGAAGAATACTCATCAGAGCTCATGAAAGGCAGAACTAAATCCAATGGAATCTTTATGGTCTCATTGTGAGCCTCAGATTCCCATGGTTCCTCATTAGGAAACTCATTGGAGGCCAGTGGACGTCCATTGAGGTCTTCCTCAGTGGCGATCACTGCCTCTTCCTCCTCTCCAAGTTCGGCCATGTGGGTCATGTTAATGGCCTTGCATTCTCCTTTTGGATTCTCTTCTGTATTGCTTGGAAAAGTACTAGGAGGGAGTTCAGTAATTTTCTTACTCAGCTGTCTGGTGCACGAAATTGCAATCACACTTTGCAACCCCGCACAACTAACCAGCAAGTGCACTGGGTCGTCCAAGTAATACCTTACGTGAGTAAGGGTCGATCCCACGGAGATTGTCGGCTTGAAGCAAGCTATGGTTATCTTGTAAATCTTAGTCAGGATATCAGAAATTATCAGGATTGATTGTGAAAAGCAAAAGAACATGAAATAAGTACTTGTTATGCAGTAATGGAGAATAGGTTGAGGTTTTGGAGATGCTCCATCTTCTGAATCTCTGCTTTCCTACTGTCTTTCTTCATCAAACACGCAAGGCTCCTTCCATGGCAAGCTGTATGTAGGGTTTCACCGTTGTCAGTGGCTACCTCCCATCCTCTCAGTGAAAACGTTCCTATGCTCTGTCACAGCATGGCTAATCATCTGTCGGTTCTCGGTCAGGCTGGAATAGAATCCATTGATTCTTTTGCGTCTGTCACTAACGCCCCGCCTGCTAGGAGTTTGAAGCACGTCACAGTCATTCAATCATTGAATCCTACTCAGAATACCACAGACAAGGTTTAGACCTTCCGGATTCTCTTGAATGCCGCCATCAGTTCTAGCTTATACCACGAAGATTCTGGTTAAGGAATCCAAGAGATATCTACTCAATCTAAGGTAGAACGGAGGTGGTTGTCAGGCACACGTTCATAGTTGAGAATATGATGAGTGTCACAGATCATCACATTCATCCGGGTTAAGAACAAGTGATATCTTAGAATGGAAACAAGCAGGATTGAATAAGAAACAGTAGTAATTGCATTAATCTATCAAGACACAGCAGAGCTCCTCACCCCCAACCATGGGGTTTAGAGACTCATGCCGTGGAAGGTACACAAAGAAACGTGTAAAGTGTCATGAGGTACAGATACAATGTCAAAAGATCCTATTAATAGTAAACTAGTAACCTAAGGTTTACAGAAATGAGTAAATGACAGAAAAATCCACTTCCGGGCCCACTTGGTGTGTGCTTGGGCTGAGCATTGAAGCTTTCATGTGTAGAGACCTTTTTTGGAGTTAAACTCCAGCTTTCATGCCAGTTTGGGCGTTTAACTCCAAGTTTTATGCCAGTTCCAGCGTTAAACGCTGGAAGTTCTGAGGCTGATTTGCAACGCCGGTTTGGGCCATCAAATCTCGGGCAAAGTATGGACTATTATACATTGCTGGAAAGCCCAGGATGTCTACTTTCCAATTCCGTTGAGAGCGCGCCAATTGGACTTCTGTAGCTCCAAAAAATCCACTTCGAGTGCAGGAAGGTCAGAATCCAACAGCATCTGCAGTCCTTTTCAGTCTCTGAATCAGATTTTTGCTCAGATCCCTCAATTTCAGCCAGAAAATACCTAAAATCACAGAAAAACACACAAACTCATAGTAAAGTCCAGAAAAGTGAATTTTAACTAAAAACTAATAAAATTATACTAAAAACTAACTAGATAATACTAAAAACATACTAAAAACAATGCCAAAAAGCGTACAAATTATCCGCTCATCACTGTCCCACTTGTGCCTCCAAGTTTCTAATGGAGCACCTTGTTTCAGTTATGAAACTTTGAGTGGTTTTGATTAGATCAGAGACCATAGTTGCCAAGTCAGAGTGGCTCTGCTTAGAATTCTCTGTCTGTTGCTGAGAAGATGATGGAAAAGGCTTGCCATTGCTAAACCTTTTTCTTCCACCATTATTGTTGAAACCTTGTTGAGGTCTCTGTTGATCCTTCCATGAAAGATTTGGATGATTTCTCCATGATGAATTATAGGTGTTTCCATAGGGTTCTCCCATGTAATTCACCTCTTCCATTGAAGGGTTCTCAGGATCATAAGCTTCTTCTTCAGATGAAGCATCCTTAGTACTGCCTGGTGTATTTTGCATTCCAGACAGACTTTGAGAAATCATATTGACTTGCTGAGTCAATATTTTGTTCTGAGCCAATATGGCATTCAGACTATCAATCTCAAGAACTCCTTTCTTCTGATTCGTCCCATTGTTCATAGGATTCCTTTCAGAAGTGTACATGAATTGGTTATTTGCAACCATTTCAATGAGCTCTTGAGCTTCTGCAGGCATCTTCTTCAGATGAAGAGATCCTCCAGCAGAGCTGTCCAATGACATCTTAGACAGTTCAGACAGACCATCATAGAAGATACCTATGATGCTTCATTCAGAAAGCATGTCAGAAGGACACTTTCTGATCAATTGTTTGTATCTTTCCCAAGCTTCATAGAGGGATTCACCTTCCTTCTGTCTGAAGGTTTGTACTTCCACTCTAAGCTTACTCAATTTTTGAGGTGGAAAGAACTTTGCCAAGAAGGCATTGACTAGCTTTTCCCAAGAGTTCAGGCTTTCTTTAGGTTGTGAGTCCAACCATATCCTAGCTCTGTCTCTTACAGCAAAAGGGAATAGCATAAGTCTGTAGACCTCAGGGTCAACCCCATTAGTCTTGACAGTGTCACAGATTTACAAGAATTCAGCTAAAAACTGATGAGGATCTTCCAATGGAAGTCCATGGAACTCGCAATTCTGTTGCATCAAAGAAACTAATTGAGGCTTAAGCTCAAAGTTGTTTGCTCCAATGGCAGGGATAGAGATGCTTCTCCCATAGAAGTTGCGAGTAGGTGCAGTAAAGTCACCCAGTACCTTCCTTGCATTGTTGGCATTGTTGTTGTTTTCGGCTGCCATGTCTTCTTCTTGTTTGAAGATTTCTGTTAGGTCCTCTACAGAGAGTTGTGCCTTAGCTTCTCTTAGCTTTTGCTTCAAGGTCCTTTCAGGTTTAGGGTCAGCCTCAACAAGAATGCTTTTGTCTTTGCTCATGCTCATATGAAAGAGAAGAAAACAAGAAAATATGGAATCCTCTATGTCACAGTATAGAGATTCCTTGAGGTGTCAGAGGAAAAGAAAAATAGAAGGAAGAGGTAGAAGAATTCGAACTTATCAAGAAAGATGGAGTTCGAATTGTGTATTAAGGAGGAGTGTTAGTCCATAAATAGAAGGATGTGAGAAGAAGGGAAGAAATTTTCGAAAATAAAGTAAAAGATTTTTTAAAAAATATTTTGAAAAATTGATTGATGATTTTCGAAAACTAAGAGTGGGAAAGAAATCAAGTGATTTTTGAAAAAGATTTGAAATTAGAAATCAAAAAGATATGATTGAAAAATTAATTTTGAAAAAGATGTGAGAGAAAAGATATGATTGAAAAGTTATAGTTTTAAAAAGATATGGTTGAGAAGATATGATTTGAAAAACAATTTAAAAAGATTTGATTTTAAAAATTAATGACTTGGCTAACAAGAAAAGATATGATTCAAACATTAAACCTTTCTCAACAGAAAAGGCAACATACTTGAATTGTTGAATCAAATCATTAATTGATAGCAAGTATTTTTGAAAATGGAAAGAAATTGATTTTGAAAAGATATGATTGAAAAGATATAATTTGAAAAAGATTTGATTTTGAAAAAAAAAATGGTAACTTGAAAAAAAATTTGAGTTAAAAACAAAATCTTCCCTCTGGTGCCATCCTGGCGTTAAACGCCCAGAATGGTATACATTCTGGCGTTTAACGCCCAAAACACTACCCTTTTGGGCGTTAAACGCCCAACCAGGCACCCTGGCTGGCGTTTAAACGCCAGTTTTCCTTCTTCACTGGGCGTTTTGAACGCCCAGCATTTTCTGTGTAATTCCTCTGCTGAATGTTCTGAATCTTCAATTCTGTGTATTATTGACTTAAAAAGATACAAATTAAAAATTTTTTTGGATTTTTAATAATCAAAATGTAACTAAAATCAAATAACAATGCATGCAAGACACCAAACTTAGCAGTTTGTATACCATTGACACTAACAAAATGAGAATGCATATAAAAAACAACAAAACACACAAAACAAGAGAATTTAAAGATTAGAGCAAGGAAATCATCAAGAACAACTTGAAGATTAATGAAGACACATGAATGAATTCGATAAATGCAAGAAGAATATAAACATGCAATTGACACCAAACTTAAAATGAGACACTAGATTCAACAAGAAACATAAAAAAATATTTTTGGTTTTTATGATTTTGTAATAATTTTTTTTTTTGGATTTTTTGAAAATTATGTGGAAAAGAAAATGAAGATATCAAAATTCTTAATGAGAATTCCAGGAATCATGCAATGTTAGTCTAAAGCTTTAGTCTACAGAAATTAGGCATGGCTAGCCAAGCTTCAGCAGGACATTACATTCAAGAGCTAAATTGATGAGAATCAATCAGCTTTGGTGATGATAAGAACATCACCTTGAAACACTAGAATTCATTCTTACAAACTCTGAAAAATACCTAATCTAAGCAACAAGATGAACCGTCAGTTGTCCATACTCGAAACAATCCCCGGCAACGGTGCCAAAAACTTGGTGCACGAAATTGTGATCTCTAATTTTCACAACTTAAACAATCCCCGGTAATGGCTCCAAAAAACTTGGTGCTCAATACCATGGTCTAAACATAATTTCACAACCTCGCACAACTAACCAGCAAATGCACTGGGTCGTCCAAGTAATAAACCTTACGCGAGTAAGGGTCGATCCCACGGAGATTGTTGGTATGAAGCAAGCTATGGTCATCTTGTAAATCTCAGTCAGGCAGATTCAAATGGTTATGGATGATTTATGAATAAAGCATAAAATAAAGATAGTGATACTTATGTAATTCATTGGTGAGAATTTCAGATAAGTGTATGGAGATGCTTTGTCCCTTCCGTCTCTCTGCTTTCCTACTGTCTTCATCCAATCCTTCTTACTCCTTTCCATGGCAAGCTGTATGTTGGGCATCACCGTTGTCAGTGGCTACAATCCCGTCCTCTCAGTGAAAATGTTCAACGCACCCTATCACGGCACGGCTAATCATCTGTCGGTTCTCAATCAGGTTGGAATAGAATCCATTGATTCTTTTGCGTCTGTCACTAACGCCCAACCTTCAGGAGTTTGAAGCTCGTCACAGTCATTCAATCATTGAATCCTACTCAGAATACCACAGACAAGGTTTAGACCTTCCGGATTCTCTTGAATGCGGCCATCAATTCTAGCTTATACCAAGAAGATTCTGATTAAGGAATCCAAGAGATAAACATTCAAGCCTTGTTTGCTTGTAGAACGGGAGTGGTTGTCAGGCACATGTTCATAAGTGAGAATGATGATGAGCGTCACATAATCATCACATTCATCATGTTCTTGGGTGCGAATGAATATCTTAGAATAAGAACAAGCTGAATTGAATAGAAGAACAATAGTAATTACATTAATACTCGAGGTACAGCAGAGCTCCACACCTTAATCTATGGTGTGTAGAAACTCCACCGTTGAAAATACATAAGAACAAGGTCTAGACATGGCCGTGAGGCCAGCCCCCAGAATGTGATCAAAAGATTCAAAGATCTAAAGATGATCTAAGATCCCCCGATGAAAATACAATAGCAAAAAGGTCCTATTTGTAGAGAACTAGTAGCCTAGGGTTTACAGAAATGAGTAAATGACATAAAAATCCACTTCCGGGCCCACTTGGTGTGTGCTTGGGCTGAGCATTGAAGCTTTCATGTGTAGAGACTTTTCTTGGAGTTAAACGCCAGCTTTTGTGCCAGTTTAGGCGTTTAACTCCCATTCTTGTGCCAGTTCCGGCGTTTAACGCCGGGCAGTTTTGAGCTGATTTGGAACGCCGATTTAGGCCATCAAATCTTGGGCAAAGTATAAACTATTATATATTTCTGGAAAGCCCAAGATGTCTACTTTCCAACGCCGTGGAGAGCGCGCCAATTGGGTATCTGTAGCTCCAGAAAATCCACTTCGAGTGCAGAGAGGTCAGAATCCAACAGCATCTGCAGTCCTTTTCAGTCTCTGAATCAGATTTTTGCTCAGGTCCCTCAATTCCAGCCAGAAAATACTTGAAATCTCAGAAAAACACACAAACTCATAGTAAAGTCCAGAAAAGTGAATTTTAACTAAAAACTAATAAAAATATAATAAAAACTAACTAAAACATACTAAAAACATACTAAAAATAATGCCAAAAAGAGTATAAATTATCCGCTCATCAATGCACTAGAAATATACAATAAGACATAAAATATCATGGAAAATAGAAAAAAAATAACTTAGGCAAGGGGATTAATGGAACGGGACCACCTTAGTGATGGTGGCTACTACTCCCTCTTTGGAATCCAATGGAGTGTTTAAGCTCCTCTATGTCTCACCCTTGTCTTTGTTGCTTTTCCCTCATGACTCTTTGATCTTCTCTTATTTCATGGAGGATGGTGGCTTGGTCTTGATGTGCTAACCTCAGTTGCTCCACGTTTGAGCTTAGCTCTCCTATTGAGGTGTTCAGTTGATCCCAATAGTTTTGGGGAGGAAAGTACATCCCTTGAGGCATCTCAGGGATTTCATGTTGAGGCGGCTCCACATGCTCTTGTTGAGGTGCATGTGTAGGCTCTCTAATATGCTCCATCTTTCTTTCAGTAATGGGCTTTTCCTCTTTAATAAGGATGTCTCTTTCTATGACAATTTCAGCTGAATTGCATAAGTGACATATAAGGTGAGGGAAGTGGAGGCAAGTGCCTTTCCCTTCCTCTTACTTGAGGTTTCATCAGTTAAGAGTGGTAGAAGTCAAAAAGCAAGGCTTTTGCAACACCAAACTTAAGAATTTTTTTCGTCCTTGAGCCAATATGAACAATTGGGAAGAAGATAGTAGCAGAAGAAGAAAGAGGTAGAGATATAGGAAGGGAAGGGAAGGGGTGAATGATAGGTGGGGTAGGTGTCGAATTTGTAGGCCCCACTGGCTATAAGGATCTAAAATTTTGAGATCCCTAGCCTCTGTTGGGCGTTGAACTCCCAGGGCACCCCCTGTGTGCCGTTCAACGCCAAGCCTTTGCCGCATATAAGGCGTTAAATGCCCAAGGACTCCCTTCCTGGCGTTTAACACCAGGTCTCTGCTCCCTGTGGGGCGTTGAATGCCCAGGGTGATCCCTGTGTGGCGTTCAACTCCAGCTTCTCCTTCCTTGATGGGCGTTGGACGACCATGCTACCCCCTGTGTGGCGTTCAACACCAGCTAGGGGTCTCCCTAGGGAGTTCCGTTCTTCATCTTTCAATGCCCTTATTTCTGTTCTAAATGCTGCACACGACCACAAACATTAAAAAGCAAAGGAAACAACTATAAAAATAACTTGAATAACTCAAATAGAAATAAACTAAAGAAGAAACAGAAATACTCTACTTCATGGTTGATTGTTGACTTTAATGTCATTAGCTTGACACTTGATTGTTGACTTTCTTCCTCTTCTTCCAGTTGGTTAACAGAAATGACTCTATGGGCGAAGTGGAGGAGATTAGTGCCCACAAATTTGAAGTCCTCCTAACAAGCTTTCTTTTAGTGTGATCAGCTTGATTCTCCTTGCTTGCTAGGGTAGGGGTTGTATTATTTTTCCATCCCCTATGCATCTTCCTCTTAGGACCTTCCTCCTTGGTGGGTAGTGACTGCTCAACAGAAAACTTAACTTTGATGTCTGGGAAACTGTATGAGTTTTCACCAAGGGAAGAGGCTTCAGTATTGTACTCTGCATGGAAGTACCTCCTTTGTCAAGGGGTAGTGGTAGTTTCAGGGCATTGATAATCATGTGGTCCTTCTGTAACCTCAGCACGAATTCGCCTCTCTTAGCATCAGAGAGGTTTCTTTCGGTAGAGAGACACCATTGCTCCTAAACCTCAGCAAAAGGAATATTGATTTGCATATTTTTAGAGCCTTCCAAGGATTGAGTAGTGCTTGTCTTTGGTCTCCTTTTGGGGCATCTAAGGGTGTGGTACTTCAGGCTTTCTTCCCATAAGAGGGGCGTGCAACGATGTGCTTTCAGCCTCTTCTTGATCTCTTCTTTATTTAGTTTCTCAACAGTGTATACCACCTTAGGCTCGGCCTCTTTGGTAATAATGAGGGCCTGACACTCTTGTCTTGGATTCACCTCGGTGTCTCTAGGAAGAGTGTTAGGGTGTCTTTAAAGTTTCTGAGGAAGGTTCCTCTGAATGATTGCACGACACTCCTTAATAAGCATCACTGTCTCTACTTCCCTCCAATCCCTCTTGTTATTTAGTACTTCCTTCATGAACTTAGCATATAAAGGAATTTGTTTAAGAGCCTCTGCAATGGGGATTTTGATCTCCAGCTTCTTAAAAGCTTCTAAGAATTCGGCAAATTTCCTATCCTTTTCTGCTTTCTAGAGTCTTTGAGGGTATGGTAAGTTGGCCTTGTACTCAAGGCCCATGAGTGGTGCAGGATGAGTGTCCATATTACCCATAGAAGGACCACTAGCTTGCTTAGGAGAGGTGTTCCCAGCACTTACATGTGTCTGGCCTCCCTTGGACTGGAGTTTAACGCCTGGGCTGCCCCCTATTGGGTGTTGGACACCCTGCCTACCCCCTTTTAGGCGTTGGATGCCCTGGCTGCATTGAACTACAGCTTGTTCATCTTTTGCCAGCTCTTCTCCCTGCCTCTTACTGTTTTGAGGCTGGGTGTTCAGGGTACACCTTAATTGAAGAGCTTGGCACTCTTCTCTTATCTATTCAGACAAGTGCTGTCTGACTTGACTTAACTGTGCCTCTATATTCTTGTTAGAGGCTTAGATTTCTTACAACATCTCTTGCAATTTCAACATTTGTTGTGCAAGGGAGTGTAGCTGCTGACTTAAAGACTCATTATGTTCCAGAGGGTTATATTCAGTGGTCATTGTCTTGACCTCTCCTTCATTGAAGTCTTACCAGATGAGTATAAATGCTGGTTGCTAGCGACTGTCTCAATGAGTTCTTGAACTTCCTCAATTATCTTTCTCATGTGGATTGAACCGCCAGCAGAATTGTCTAAGGACCTGTTAGCCATATCTGTGAGTCTGTAATAGAAGATGTCTAGCTTTACCCATTCTGAAAACATTTCAGTAGGGCATTTCCATAGCATCATTCTGTACCTCCCCGACGCCTCATAAAGAGACTCTTTATCAATTTGTTTGAAACCTTGAATGTCTAGTCTTAGCTAGGTTAGCTTCCTTGGAGGAAAGTATTGATTCAAAAACTTTTCCACCAGCTTATTCCATGTGTTCAAGCTTGATTTGGGCTGAGTATCCAACCACCTCTTTGCTTGGCCTTTTACAGCAATGGAAAGAGCAATAGCCTGTAGACATCCTTGTCTACTCTGCTAGTTCTTACTGTGTAAGTTATCTACAGAAATTCAGCAAGAAATTCTGTGGGCTCCTCTTGTGGATGTCCCTGAAACTGCTAGTTTTGCTGTACTAGAGTGATTAACTGTGGGTTGAGCTCAAAATGAGCTACTCCAATAGGAGGTATACTAATACTACTTCTATAGAAGTTTGGAGTGGGGGATGTATAAGACCTCAAGGATCTTTTGGGTTGAGTACCCTTATTCTGATCCGTAGTGATTTTGGTATTTCTCTGTGTTAATACCCTTGGTCGAGCTGGACGATTCAGGTTGGACGACGACAAGAAACGGTCGACCTCTTGTAAAGGTTGGTCGTCACCGACCTCTTCCTAAAAAGAGGTCGGCCAAATCACCATAGAGGCCCAAGTAAGCCCAAACAAAAGGACGAGGTCCACTCTAAAGGTGGCTGGCCTAAAAGATAAGGTGACTTCGCTCAAAGATAAGATAAGATAACTAACTTATCTCCAGAAAGGTCACTCCATACTACTATAAATACACTAGAGCACCCAGGTATAACTCATACTCTGATTCTACACAAAAAACCTGCCAAAAGCACGTGCTAACTTAAGCATCAGAGTCTCTTGTAGGTACCACCATCCTCCGGTGATCAAGGACCAGCAGCATCTCTGACTCTCCCAGGTCAGACACAGCAGCACCGACCAGCACCACAGATCTCGTTCGAGATCGGCCTTCAGTTTCAGGTAACCCTCGAGATATTGGCGCCGTTGCCGGGGAAACTAGAAGTCATCCCATCACCATGGCGGATGACCATGACAACGATCACAACTCCGGTTTGGTGGACAGAACGCCTAACAAAAACACGGACGTCACTTCCAAAGACACACCTCAAAACGGGAAGGATAAGCAACCCCCAAACACAGAAATATTAGATGCTCTCTGAGAACAGCAGGATCGTCTTAAACATCTAGAAAAAAAGGCCGAGCATCAGCGGAAAGCCGAGAGAGACCTACAGAGAGAAACAAGACGGCACCGAGAGCTGGAGGACAAGCTCCTAAAACTCGTGGCCGACCTGAAAACTAAAACCGCTCGATCCAGTCACGAAGATAGCCCCCACAAGGTCCAAATTCATTCACCAAAGAAATCATGAAAGCTAAAGTCCCAAAGGACTTCAAAGCTCCTGACATGACCCCATACGATGGTACATCTGATCCAAGCCATCATCTCAACAATTTTAGAAGCAGGATGTATCTCACAGATGCCTCGGACGCCATTCAATGCAAAGCTTTCCCAACTACTCTAACTAAAATGACAATGAAATGGTTCGACAGTTTGCCTCCTAGATCAATCACAAGCTTTGATGACCTTGCCAAAAAGTTCCTCACCAGGTTCTCCATTCAGAAGGATAAAGCCAAGCATGCTCCAAGCTTGCTGGGAATCAAACAAGGAGATCGGGAAAGCCTTTGCAGCTACATGGAAAGATTCAACAAAGCATGCCTCGATATATAAAGTCTTCCAACAGAAGCAGCCATCATGGGGCTCATCAGCGGCCTAAGAGAAGGACCTTTTAGCCAATCAATATCCAAGAAGCATCCAATATCTCTGAATGAGGTTTAAAAAAGGGCGAAAAAGTATATCAATATGGAGGAGAACTTCCGATTGGGAGATAACTCAAAAACCAGATTCTCCTACCTTCCTCGAGATAAGGAAATAGAATCCAAGAAGAAAGAAGACCAACCCACCAAGAAACCTAGAAAGTACCACAACTACACCCCTCTTCGGGTGTCTCTTGTGGATGTCTACCGAGAGATATGCAATACTGAGAAGATCTCACCGCCTCGCCTGATAAAACACAAAAGAAGAGGAAGTCGGATAGAGTATTGTGAATACCACTAAATCTACGGACATTCTATCAATGAGTGCTTCGACCTATAGAGTGTTATAGAGAAATTGGCATGAGACGTGCAACTAGATCGGTTCTTAGCCAATAAAGCGGATGAACCGAGAAAGAGAATAAGGGATGAAGAGGTTGGATGAATTGAACGTGCACCTCACACCCCTGATAAACATGTTCATATGATAAATGGAGGATTGGCAGGAGGAGGGATCTCTAAATCATCTCGCAAAAGACACCTAAAGGAAGTGTACCATGTCGGAGAAGGGGACTGGTCACCCGACCTCCCCACTATTATTTTTACCCCAGAAGACGCCGCAGGCATCATCCCAGGTCATGATGATCCCATGGTCATTACCATCATACTCGCCAATGCTAATCTCCACCGAACATTAGTAGACCAAGGAAGCTCCACAGACATCTTGTTCAAATCCGCCTTCGACAAGCTCGGCCTACAAGAAAAAGAGCTCAGAGCATATCCGAATAGCTTGTTTAGACTTGGAGACACCCCAATTCAACCACTAGGATACATCTCACTGTATACAACCTTTGGAAAAGGAACTTGGTGAAGGACACTAAGCATAGACTACATCTTAGTCAATGTGAGCTCAGCGTATAACGCTCTAATAGGTTGGACAACCTTGAACCAGCTCACTGCAGTAGTCTCCACTCCACATCTATGTATGAAGTTCCCAACTCCAGAAGGGATTGCCACGATAAAAGGAGACCAGAAGCTCGTGCAACGCTGTTACAACAAAAGTCTGAACCATAAAGGCAACCCCAGAGGAAAGGAAATTAACACCATCGAACTAGAGGGAGTTCAAGCTCGCGAAGAACTTCGTTCACAACCTGAAGGTGAGACCGAACAAGTCCAAAAAAAGACCGCATTCCTAACCCCAAAGGCAAATTACTGCTACATAGTCATGCCGTTTGGACTCAAAAATACAGAAGCTACATACCAAAGATTGATGAACAAAGTCTTTGCCGACCACATCGGAAAGCTAATGGAGGTTTATGTAGACGACATGCTGGTAAAAACAAAAAGTGAGGAATTGTTGTTATCTCACCTCACCAAAGTGTTCGACACCATCAGAAAGCATGGTATGTGACTGATAAACCCATATTTCATGGTTTATCTTGTGCTCAATTGAGTGGTTTTTATCAACTCTTTACCCACTTATTCATACTATTTGCATGGTTTTACATTTGCCTTCCTAATTATGTGCTTTGATTGAAAACATGTTTCTTTGGACTTATATTTGCTTATTATTAATCCTCTCTTATTACCATTAGATGCCTTGATATGTGTGTTAAGTATTTTCAGAGATTACAAGGCAGGAATGACTCAGAGGATGGAAAGGAAGCATGCAAAAGTGGAAGGAATGCAAGAAGTTGGAGAAACTGCTAAGCTGTCTAGCCTGACCTCTTCGCACTCAAACAACTATAACTTTAGCTACAGAGGTCCAAACGATGCGGTTCTAGTTGCATTGGAAAGCTAACGTCTGGGGCTTCGATTTGATATATAATATTAGATAGTGGACCTGACGCTAGGCGACGCGACCGCGTGCTCCATGCGGCCGCGTCGCAGTGACGGAAATCCAGCGTGGTTGAATTCGAGATCAGCGAATTCTGGGCTGTTTTTGACCCAGTTCTCGGCCCAGAAAACACAGATTAGAGGCTATAAAGTGGAGGAATGCATCCATTCATAATGATGCCATTCATAATTCTCTTTCTATTTTTTTAGATGTAGTTTTCAGAGAGAGAGAGGTTCTCTCCTCTCTCTCTTAGGATTTAGGATTTCTCTTAGTTTTAGGAGTGACTCTCAATCCCAAATTCTTTATTTTTATTTATCCCAATTTAATTTATGAACTCTTCCATGTTACAGATTACTCTTTTAAATTAATGTTATTTGAGATATCTCAGATTGATGATTGCTGTCTTTTATTTATATAAATAATTTGGATTTTCCTGTTGCCCAATTGGCTTATGAATATTGTTAGTTTTAGATTTTACTGCTTTGAATGAATTGAAGGTATTCCAGATATTTATGATTTTAATTTAGCTTTTTATATTCTTGGCTTTGGTTAAATAATTGGTGACTCTAGAGTTATCAAACTCATTGTTAATTGAAAATTGGAATTCATCCACTTAACTTACCTTCAGAGTTAGAGGTTAACAAAGTGGAAGAAAAATCCAATTCTCATTACAATTGATAAGGATAACCAGGATAGGACCTCCAGTTCCCATATCTTGCCAAGAGTTTATTTTACAGTTATTTATTTATTTTTATTGCTTTGAAAATATACCTGTGCCCACTGCCCAACTAACCTTTTACCTTGATCCAAAATTCCAAACACACTTTTTCATAACCAATAATAAGAACATACCTCCCTGCAATTCCTTGAGAAGACGACCCGAGGTTCAATACTTGGTTATCAATTTTAAAAAGGGGTTTGTTACTTGTGACAACCAAAACGTTTGTACGAAGGGATTTCTGTCGGTTTAGAGACTATATCTACAACGCGACTGTTTTTATGACATTCTTTACTGGCAAAAATCCCAACGTCAAAATGGCGCCGTTGCCGGGGAATTGCAAACGTGTGCCTTATTATTGGTTATTGTAAATATTTAAAAAAAAATATTTCTTTTCCTTGTTTATTTATTTGTGTTTTTTTTTATTTTTATTAATTACTATGAATTCTCACCCCTCTCGCTTTGAGTTTGGTTCTAACTTTGTTGAAGGAAATAGAAACCACAGCAGGAATATGCATCAAGGTCAGACCAATCAAGGATGGATAGAGCCAAGAGGATCTAATCAATCCTTCAGGCAACAACACCATCCTAGATATCATGGACAAAGACCAGGCTACAATGCATCCCAAGCTGATAGATATGGTGGACCACCTTGTAGCTACCAACAAGCCCCACCCTATGCTCAGAGATCATCCTTTCAACACAACCTCAACCCACCACACTCACAAGCCCCTTTCCGCCATTCACCTCCATATGACCTTAACCCACATCCACTATACCAACCACCTTATGAACCAAATGAACCATACATAGATCCACCCCAAACCTCCATGGAGAAAGCACTTGCCGATCTAAACTCTACTATACAAGCTCTCTTCACCCAAATCAGACCACCAAATACCTTCAACAATCAACCCTCAAGCTCTAATGCACTTCCTTGTCAACCACAGAATAATCTCTCCATTCCATCACCACCATCCATGGAAGAGCACCCACATCCATCAATCCAAGAGCAAGATGATCCCAATTATGCTATTGATATGGAACAGGAAAGAAGGAATCATCTTCGCGAATCCATACTTCATAAAGAGCTAGAGGAGGCCCTACGGGTAAGGGTAGGAGAGACCCTTGAAGATGAAAGAATAGTTGAAAGGAGTTGTCATAGAAAGAAAAACATCGAGGATGAGTACGATTTTATATTTAAATACCTGGACAAAGCAGCAATTATTAAAAAGGAAGAAGTGGTTGCAGACTTAAGAGATGTTGTACCTCCATTGGAAAGTCCAGTCACAGAGCCTCCTTCCACGGTGTTTGATGTTGATGTTGAGAAGAGCGTACAACCTCCAAGGCAGATCATGGTTGAAGATTTTGTAGAGGTTGATCAAGAGGTAGAAGATGTCAAAGAAGAGCACAAGGGAGTGGAGCTTGAAATTACCTTGCCAAAGTTGTTGGAAACACCTCCCCCTAAGTTGCCATCATCCTTCACAACATTTAAGTGGGTAAAATTCATATCCCATAGCTTTCTAATCCCACTTGAATATGGGCTATTGGAGACGGATGGTCAACTTAGTGCTTGGTGGACGAAATTGTGATCCATGTTCTAATTATTTTGAGATGAAGGCTTCTAAGTGGCACCAGTTGAATTCACAACTCCGTTCAACTAACCAGCAAGTGTACTGGGTCGTCCAAGTAATACCTTACGTGAGTAAGGGTCGATCCCACAGAGATTGTTGGTATGAAGCAAGCTATGGTCACCTTGCAAATCTCAGTTAGGCAGATTAAAATTGTTTATGGGTTCGAAAATTAATTATAAAATAGAAATAGATGATATAATAAAAAGGGATAGAATACTTATGTAGATTCATTGGTAGGAATTTCAGTTAAGTATATGAAGATGCTGTATGGCCCAAGGACGCCTGCTCTCCTATTGCTTCAACTCAATCCTTCTTAATCCTTTCCATGGCAAGCTGTGTATAGGGGTTCACCATCAACGGTGGCTACTTTCAATCCTCTCGGGAAAATGGTCCTCTGCGGCTGTCACTCGCATGGCTAATCGTTTGGAGGCATCACCCATGGTTGACGGCTACATCCCATCCTCGCAGTGAAAACTACGCTCACGCACTCTGTCACAGCACGGCTAATCACTGGTTGGTTCCTGCGCCTACTGGAATAGAATCCTTTGATTCTTTTGCGTCTGTCACTAACGCCCAGCACTTGCAAGTCTGAAGCACGTCACAGTCATTCATTACCGGAATCCTACTCGGAATACCACAGACAAGGTTAGACTTTCTGGATTCCCAGGATCCTACTCGGAATACCACAGACAAGGTGAGACTTTCCGGATCCTCATAAATGCCGCTATCTATCTAGCTTATACCACGAAGATTCTGTTGGGGAATCTAAGAGATACACATTCAAGCTCGGTTGCATGTAGAACGGAAGTGGTTGTCAATCACGCGCGTTCATAATTGAGAATGATAATGAGGGTTATCTAATCATCACATTCATCATGTTCTTGGGTGCGAATGAATATCTTGGAATAAGAATAAGAGAGATTTGAATAAAAGAAACTAGAATTGCATTAATACTCAAGGTACAGCAGAGCTCCACACCCTTAATCTATGGTGTGCAGAAACTCCACCGTTGAAAATACATAAGTAAAAGGTACAGGCATGGCCGAATGGCCAACCCCCATGTGGTCACAAGACCGAATGATCAAAGACACTAATACATTAGTTAAATGTTCTATTTATAATAAACTAGCTCCTAGGGTTTACATGAGTAAGTAATTGATGCATAAATCCACTTCCGGGGCCCACTTGGTGTATGTTTGGGCTGAGCTTGATCAATCCACGAGCTGAGGCTTCTCTTGGAGTTGAACTCCGAGTTATGACGTGTTTTGGGCGTTCAACTCCGGATCATGACGTTTTTCTGGCGTTTAACTCCAGACAGCAGCATGTACTTGGCGTTCAACGCCAAGTTACGTCGTCATTATTCGAATAAAGTATGGACTATTATATATTGCTGGAAAGCCCTGGATGTCTACTTTCCAACGCCGTTAAGAGCGCGCCATTTAGATTTCTGTAGCTCCAGAAAATTCATTTTGAGTGCAGGGAGGTCAGAATCCAACAGCATCAGCAGTCCTTTTGTCAGCCTTTTTTCAGAGTTTTGCTCAAGTCCCTCAATTTCAGCCAGAATTTACCTGAAATCACAGAAAAACACACAAACTCATAGTAAAGTCCAGAAATGTGAATTTAACATAAAAACTAATGAAAACATCCCTAAAAGTAGCTTGATCTTACTAAAAACTACCTAAAAACAATGCCAAAAAGCGTATAAATTATCCGCTCATCACAACACCAAACTTAAATTGTTGCTTGTCCCCAAGCAACTGAAAATCAAATAGGATAAAAGAAGAGAATATACTATAAATTCAGAAATATCAATGAATATTAATTATAATTAAATGAGCGGGACTTGTAGCTTTTTGCTTCTGAACAGTTTTGGCATCTCACTTTTTTCTTTGTAGTTTAGAGGGATTGGCGTCTCTGGAGAACTTTAGAATTTGGGATAGTGTTATTGACTTTCTTAGTTAAGCATGTTGATTCTTGAACACGGCTACTTATGAGTCTTGGCCGTGGCCCTAAGCACTTTGTTTTCCAGTATTACCACCGGATACATAAATGCCACAGACACATAACTGGGTGAACCTTTTCAGATTGTGACTTAGCTTTGCTAAAGTCCCCAATTAGTGGTGTCCAGAGCTCTTAAGCACACTCTTTTGCTTTGGATCACGACTTTAACCACTCAGTCTCAAGCTGTTTACTTGGACCTTCATGACACAAGCACATGGTTAGGGACAGCTTGATTTAGCCGCTTAGGCCTGGATTTAATTTCCTTGGGCCCTCCTATCCATTGATGCTCAAAGCCTTGGATCCTTTTTACCCTTGCCTAGGGCTCATGGCTTTTTCTACTGCTCCTTCTTTTTCTATATACTCTTTTTAGCCATTTTTTTTTACTGCTTTTTCTTGCTTCAAGAATCAATTTCATGAATTTTTCAAATCATCAATAACATTTCTCTTTGTTCATCATTCTTTCAAGAGCCAACAATTTTAACACTCATAAACAACAATATCCAAAGACATATGCACTGTTCAATCATTCATTCAGAAAACAAAAAGTATTGTCACCACATCAATATAATTAAATTAAATTCAAGAGCTATTTTCGAAATTTATGTACTTCTTGTTCTTTTGAATTAAAACATTTTTCTTGTAAGAAAGGTGAAGGAGTAATGGATTTTATTCATAGCTTTAAGGCATGGTTACATACTAGTGATCATGAAATAAAGACACAAAACATAGATAAACACAGTAATTAAAAACGAAAACAGAAAGAAATAAAGAACAAGGAATGAATCCACCTCTAGTGGCGTCTTCTTCTTGAAGGACCAGTGATGTTCTTCAACTCTTCTATGTCCCTTCCTTGCCTTTGTTGCTCCTCCCTCATTACTCTTTGGTCTTCTCTTATTTCTTGGAGAATGATGGAGTGCTCATGATGTTCCACCCTTAATTGTTCCACATTATGGCTTAAATCTTCCAAGGAGGTGTTGAGTTGCTCCCAATAGTTGTTGGGAGGAAAGTGCATTCCTTGAGGTATCTCAGGAATTTGTTGATGATGGGCTTCCTCATGTGCTTCTTGAGGGCCGTGAGGAGCTTCTCTTGCTTGCTCCATCCTCTTCTTGGTGATGGGCTTGTCTTCTTCAATAGAGACATCTCCCTCTATGATAACTCCAGCTGAGTAACATAGATGGCAAATAAGGTGAGGGAAGGCTAGCCGTGCCATAGGTGAGGACTTGTCAGCTATTTTGTAGAGTTCATTGGAGATGACCTCATGAACCTCTACTTCCTCTCCAATCATGATGCTATGGATCATGATGGCCCGATCCACAGTAACTTCAGATCGGTTGCTTGTAGGGATGATGGATCTTTGGATGAACTCCAACCATCCTCTAGCTACAGGCTTGAGGTCCAGTCTTCTTAGTTGGACCGGTTTGCCTTTGGAGTCTATTCTCCATTGGGCGCCTTCCACACATATGTCCATTAGGACTTGGTCCAACCTTTGATTAAAGTTGACCCTTCTTGTGTAGGGGCGTTCATCACCTTGCATCATGGGTAAATGAAACGCCAACCTTACATTTTCCGGACTGAAATCCAAGTATTTCCCCCTAACCATTGTGAGATAATTCTTTGGGCTTGGGTTCATACCTTGGTCATGGTTCCTAGTGATCCATGCATTGGCATAGAACTCTTGAACCATTAAGATTCCGACTTGTTGCATGGGGTTGGTTATGACTTCCCAACCTCTTCTTTGAATCTCATGTCGGATCTCCGGATACTCATTCTTCTTGAGCTTGAAAGGGACCTCAGGGATCACCTTCTTCTTTGCCACAACATCATAGAAGTGGTCTTGATGGCTCTTGGAGATGAATCTTTCCATCTCCCATGACTCGGAGGTGGAAGCTTTTGCTTTCCCTTTCCCTTTTCTTGAGGAAACTCTGGCCTTAGGTGCCATTGGTAATGGAAAAACAAAAAAAGCTTATGCTTTTACCACACCAAACTTAAAATTTGCTCGTCCTCGAGCAAGAAAGAAAAGAATAGTAGAAGAAGAAGAAGAGAATATGGTAGAGAGGGAGAGAAGTAGGTTCGGCTATATGGGAGAAGAAGGGATTTGTGTTGTGTGAAAATGAAGAAGAAGTGAAGGGTATTTATAGGGAGAGGGGAGGGTGGGTTTTCGGCCATTTGGGTGGGAATGGGTGGGAAATTGAATTTGAATGTTATGAGGGTAGGTGGGTTTTATGGGGAAGAGGAGGTTGATGTGAATGGTGAATCGAAGAATTGGGAAGAGGATTTGAGGTGATTGGTGAAGGTTTTTGGGAAGTGTGATATGGGAAAGAGTGAAATGAGATTTGGATTAGGAGAGTGTGATTAGGATTAAAAGGTAAGGTGGGAATATGGTAGGTGGGGATCCTGTGGGGTCCACAGATCCTGAGGTGAGGATCCTATGGGGTCCACAGATCCTGAGGTGAGGATCCTGTGGGGTCCACAGATCCTGAGGTGAAAACAAATACCATTCCTTCACCATATAGGCATGTAAAATGCCTTCATGCATCATTCTGGCGTTCAAACGCCCATTGGTGCATGTTCTGGGCGTTTAACGCCTATGTAATGCATGTTCTGGGCGTTTAACGCCCATGTAATGCATGTTTCTGGCGTTGAACGCCGGTTTCATGCTTGTTTCTGGCGTTCAGCGCCAGTTTGTCCTCTCTGTGCATGTTCCTGGCGTTTAACGCCAGGTTGTTGCTTGTTTCTGGCGTTCAGCGCCAGAATGGTGCTCTGTTCTGGCGTTGAACGCCAGCCAGATGCACCTTACTGGCGTTGAACGCCAGTCTGCGCTACCTCCAGGGTGAAAAAAATTTTTTTCTTCTGTTTTTGACTCTGTTTTTAATTTTTTTTTATTTTTTTCGTGACTCCTCATGATCATGTACCTAATAAAACACAAAAATAACAAAGAAACAAAATAAAATAAAATTTAGATAAATAAAATTGGGTTGCCTCCCAACAAGCGCTTCTTTAATGTCAATAGCTTGACAGTGGCTCTCATGGAGCCACAAGATGATCAGGTCAATGTTGTATAGTTGTCCACACCAAACTTAGAGTTTGGATATGGAATTTTAACACCAAACTTAGAGTTTGGTTGTGGCCTCACAACACCAAACTTAGAGTTTGACTGTGTGGGTTCTTTTTGACTCTGAACTGAGAGAAGCTCTTCATGCTTACTCTCTTTTGTCACAGAGGGATGGCCATGTGCCTTAAACACAAGGTAGTCCCCGTTCAATTGAAGGACTAACTCACCTCTGTTGACATCTATCACAGCTCCTGCTGTGGCTAGGAAAGGTCTTCCAAGGATGATGCAATCATCCTCTTCCTTCCTAGTGTCTAAGATTATGAAATCAGCAGGGATGTAAAGGCCTTCAACCTTTACTAGCACGTCCTCTACTAATCCATAAGCTTGTCTTAATGACTTGTCTGCCAGTTGTAATGAGAACAAGGCAGGTTGTACCTCAATGATCCCCAGCTTCTCCATTACAGAGAGTGGCATAAGATTTATCCCTGACCCCAGATCACATAGAGCTTTTTCAAAGCTCATGGTGCCTATGGTACAAGGTATTAGAAACTTGCCAGGATCTTGTCTCTTTTGAGGTAGAGTTTTCTGAATCCAAGTATCTAGTTCACTAATGAGCAAGGGAGGTTCACTTTCCCAAGTCTCATTACCAAACAGCTTGGCATTCAGCTTCATGATAGCTCCTAAATATTGAGCAACTTGCTCTCCAGTGACATCTTCATCCTCTTCAGAGGAAGAATAGTCCTCAGAGCTCATGAATGGCAAAAGGAGGTTTAATGGAATCTCTATGATCTCTGTATGAGCCTCAGATTCCTTTGGATCCTCAATAGGAAACTTCTTCTTGCTTGAGGGACGTCCCAGGAGGTCTTCCTCACTAGGATTTTCGTCCTCCTCCTCCCTTGTGCATTCGGCCATATTGACTATGTCAATGGCCTTGCACTCTCCTTTTGGATTCTCTTCTGTATTGCTTGGGAGAATACTGGGAGGGGTTTCAATGACTTTCTTACTCAGCTGGCCCACTTGTGCCTCCAGATTTCTAATGGAGGATCTTGTTTCATTCATGAAACTGAAAGTGGCTTTTGACAGATCAGAGACTATATTGGCTAAATTAGAATTGTTTTGTTCAGAGTTCTCTGTCTGTTGCTGAGAAGATGATGGATATGGCTTGCTATTATTCAGCCTGTTGCGTCCACCATTGCTAAAACCTTGTTGAGGTTTTTGTTGATCCTTCCATGAGAAATTTGGATGATTTCTCCATGATGAGTTATAGGTGTTTCCATAAGGTTCACCCATGTAATTAACCTCTGCCATGGCAGGGTTCTCAGGATCATAAGCTTCTTCAGAAGCTGCCTCTCTAGTACTGTTGGATGCATGTTGCAATCCATTCAGATTTTGAGAGATTATGTTGACCTGTTGAGTCAACATTTTGTTCTGGGCCAATATGGCATTCAGAGTATCAATTTCAAGAACTCCTTTCTTCTGAGGTATCCCATTATTCACAGAATTCCTCTCAGAAGTGTACATGAACTGGTTATTTGCAACCATGTCAATGAGTTCTTGGGCCTCTTCAGGCGTTTTCTTCAGGTGAATAGATCCACCTGCAGAATGGTCCAATGACATTTTCGAAAATTCAGAGAGACCATAATAGAATATATCTAATATGGTCCATTCTGAAAACATGTCAGATGGACATCTTTTGGTCAGCTGCTTATATCTTTCCCAAGCTTCATAGAGGGATTCACCATCTTTTTGTTTGAAGGTTTGAACATCCACTCTCAGCTTGCTCAGCTTTTGAGGAGGAAAGAATTTATCTAAGAATGCAGTGACAAGCTTATCCCATGAGTCCAGGCTATCCTTGGGTTGTGAATCCAACCATACTCTAGCTCTGTCTCTTACTGCAAAAGGGAAAAGCATGAGTCTGTAGACTTCAGGATCAACTCCATTCGTCTTTACAGTCTCACAGATCTGCAAGAACTCAGTTAAAAACTGATAAGGATCTTCAAATGGAAGTCCATAAAACTTGCAGTTTTGTTGCATTAAAGCAACTAGTTGAGGCTTAAGCTCAAAGTTATTGGCTCCAATGGCAGGAATGGAGATGCTTCTTCCATCAAACTTGGACGTTGGCTTTGTGAAGTCACCAAGCATTCTCCTTGCATTATTATTATTTTCGGCCATCTCCTTCTCTTGTTCTAATGTTTCTGAAAGGTTACCTTTAGAATAATTTAATTTAGCTTCTCTTAATTTTCTCTTCAGAGTCCTTTCAGGTTCTGGATCAATTTCAACAAGAGTGCCTTTATCCTTGTTCCTGCTCATATGAAAGAGAAGAAAACAAGAAAAGAAGAGGAATCCTCTATGTCACAGTATAGAGATTCCTTTATGTTAGTAGAAAAAGAAGGGGTAGAAGAATGAAGAGGGAGATTCGGATTTTTGGATGAAGAGAGGTGGAGAGAAGTGTTAATAATTAAATAATTAAATAGAAGAAGAAAAGCGAAGAGAGATTTTCGAAATTAATTTTTGAAAAAGAGGTTAGTAATTTTTCGAAAATTAGAGATAAAATGTAATTAAAATTAAAACATGAAACAATTAGTTAATTAAAAAGAATTTTTGAAAAAGGGATGAGATATTTTCGAAAATTAGAGAGGGAAAAGTAGTTAGGTGGTTTTGAAAAAAATAAGAAACAAACAAGAAGTTAGTTAGTTGATTGAAAAAGATTTGAAATCAAATTTGAAAAAGATAAGAAGATAGTAAGTTAGATAAGATATTTTGAAATCAAATTTTGAAAAAGATAAAATTTTTGGAAAAGATAAAACAAAAGATAAAAAGAATTAATTTAAAAATTTTAAAATTAGTTACTTCACTAACAAGAAACTACAAGATAAGATTCTAGAACTTAAAGATTGAACCTTTCTTAACAAGAAAGTAACAAACTTCAAATTTTTGAACCAATCACATTAATTGTTAGCTAACTTTCGAAAATATGATGTAAAGATAATAAAAAGATTTTGAAAATATTTTGAAAAAGATTTTTGAAATTTTCGAAAAGAAAGTAGAAAAAATGAAAAAGATATGATTTTTGAAAAAGATTTTAAAAAGATAAGATTTTTAAAATTTGAAATTTTGACTTGACTTGTAAGAAACAACTAATTTTGAAAATTTTTGACCAAGTCAACCCAAAATTTCGAAAATTTGGAGGGAAATAAGGAAAAGATATTTTTTTGATTTTTGAATTTTTAATAATGAAAGAGAAAAACAACAAAAATACTTTATGCATGAAATTTTTGGATCAAAACAATGAATGCATGCAAGAATGCTATGAATGTCAAGATGAACACCAAGAACACTTTGAAGATCATGATGAACATCAAGAACATATTTTTGAAAAATTTTTGATGCAAAGAAAATATGCAAGACACCAAACTTAGAAATTTTTAATGCTTGGAAAATATGAATGCAAAGATGCACATGAAAAACAAGAAAAGACATAAGACAAGAAAATATCAAGATCAAACAAGAAGACTTATCAAGAACAACTTGAAGATCATGAAGAACACTATGAATGCATAGAATTTTCGAAAAAATGCAAAAACAATTTTTAAAGCATGCAATTGACACCAAACTTAAAAATTGACTCAAGACTCAAACAAGAAACACAAAATATTTTTTATTTTTATGATTTTCTAAATTTTTTTTGAATTTTTATTAATTTTTTCGAAAATAAAGTTTAGAAAAATGAAAAATAAAAGAAAAATTTTGAAAAAGATTTTTTTGAAAAGAAAATTACCTAATCTGAGCAACAAGATGAACCGTCAGTTGTCCATACTCGAACAATCCCCGGCAACGGCGCCAAAAACTTGGTGTTGTTGCCGGATTAAAACTTGGCACCATTGTGGGTTGGAAACAATTGTTTGAATTGTTGTTCGAAATTAATTGTTCCCCGGCAACGGCGCCAAAAACATGGTGGACGAAATTGTGATCCATGTTCTAATTATTTTGAGATGAAGGCTTCTAAGTGGCACCAGTTGAATTCATAACTCCGTTCAACTAACCAGCAAGTGTACTGGGTCGTCCAAGTAATACCTTACGTGAGTAAGGGTCGATCCCACAGAGATTGTTGGTATGAAGCAAGCTATGGTCACCTTGCAAATCTCAGTTAGGCAGATTAAAATTGTTTATGGGTTCGAAAATTAATTATAAAATAGAAATAGATGATATAATAAAAAGGGATAGAATACTTATGTAGATTCATTGGTAGGAATTTCAGTTAAGTATATGAAGATGCTGTATGGCCCAAGGACGCCTGCTCTCCTATTGCTTCAACTCAATCCTTCTTAATCCTTTCCATGGCAAGCTGTGTATAGGGGTTCACCATCAACGGTGGCTACTTTCAATCCTCTCGGGAAAATGGTCCTCTGCGGCTGTCACTCGCATGGCTAATCGTCTGGAGGCATCACCCATGGTTGATGGCTACATCCCATCCTCGCAGTGAAAACTACGCTCACGCACTCTGTCACAGCACGGCTAATCACTGGTTGGTTCCTGCGCCTACTGGAATAGAATCCTTTGATTCTTTTGCGTCTGTCACTAACGCCCAGCACTTGCAAGTCTGAAGCACGTCACAGTCATTCATTACCGGAATCCTACTCGGAATACCACAGACAAGGTTAGACTTTTCGGATTCCCAGGATCCTACTCGGAATACCACAGACAAGGTGAGACTTTCCGGATCCTCATAAATACCGCCATCTATCTAGCTTATACCACGAAGATTCTGTTGGGGAATCTAAGAGATACACATTCAAGCTCGGTTGCATGTAGAACGGAAGTGGTTGTCAATCACGTGCGTTCATAATTGAGAATGATAATGAGGGTTATCTAATCATCACATTCATCATGTTCTTGGGTGCGAATGAATATCTTGGAATAAGAATAAGAGAGATTTGAATAAAAGAAACTAGAATTGCATTAATACTCAAGGTACAGCAGAGCTCCACACCCTTAATCTATGGTGTGCAGAAACTGCACCATTGAAAATACATAAGTAAAAGGTGCAGGCATGGCCGAATGGCCAGCCCCCATGTGGTCACAAGACCGAATGATCAAAGACACTAATACATTAGTTAAATGTTCTATTTATAATAAACTAGCTCCTAGGGTTTACATGAGTAAGTAATTGATGCATAAATCCACTTCCGGGGCCCACTTGGTGTATGTTTGGGCTGAGCTTGATCAATCCACGAGCTGAGGCTTCTCTTGGAGTTGAACTCCGAGTTATGACGTGTTTTGGGCGTTCAACTCCGGATCATGACGTTTTTCTGGCGTTTAACTCCAGACAGCAGCATGTACTTGGCGTTCAACGCCAAGTTACGTCGTCATTATTCGAATAAAGTATGGACTATTATATATTGCTGGAAAGCCCTGGATGTCTACTTTCCAACGCCGTTGAGAGCGCGCCATTTAGAGTTCTGTAGCTCCAGAAAATCCATTTTGAATGCAGGGAGGTCAGAATCCAACAGCATCAGCAGTCCTTTTGTCAGCCTTTTTTCAGAGTTTTGCTCAAGTCCCTCAATTTCAGCCAGAATTTACCTGAAATCACAGAAAAACACACAAACTCATAGTAAAGTCCAGAAATGTGAATTTAACATAAAAACTAATGAAAACATCCCTAAAAGTAGCTTGATCTTACTAAAAACTACCTAAAAACAATGCCAAAAAGCGTATAAATTATCCGCTCATCAGTGCTCTTTGTGGCATTAAGAGTAAGAGGAAAATGGTCAATGGTAAGAATTGTCTTGCAAGATTCATCATGGTTGGAAGATTTAAGCTTAAACGTAAAGGTTGGTATAGAGCTCAACTGAATGGGTCTAGGAAGTTGTTTGGTCACTTTAGTGAGAATTCAGATTGCTTGCTACCCGGATGGAATCATGATAATCAACAAGAAGACGGGTGCAAAGGTAAGGTCTGGGACCCCGGAATTCAATCTAGAAATCAGCACTCTTGGGGCCTTGTCACATGCTTTAACTTACTTGAAGGCTTTCTGCGCCTAGTTTGGGATCCCGGAGGTTACTGGAAATACAAACATTGGTGGGGATTCCTGGATCAGTACAAGCACAAGCCACCATAGCAGGAATATCATCAAATGTCCAACTTAAGGACTATAACTAAAAGTGCTAGGTGGGAGACAACCCACCATGGTATAATCATTCCTTTCTCAATTTTAATTTTATTTAGTTTTGTTTGTTTTTGAATTTTATTTTATTTTGTTATATTGAACCTGGAGTTTTGCATCACATTCATATTAATACTGCATTCTGCATGTTTCAGATTACAAAAAAAAAAAATTCGCTACGCGACGCGATCGCATCAGCGACGCGTCCGCGTCGCAAGGAGATGAGAGAATAATAAATTGAACAGAAAGTTACGCAGGAGCAGCGCTGGAGGTGTGCCAGTGGCACAATTCGTCCCACGCGACCACGTCGCTGACGCATCCACGTCGTAGGGGAAGACTGGCCTCCCACGCGACCGCGTCACCCACGCGGCCGCGTGACCTGAAAATCGACGTCAAAAGGGTGCATGGCCGAAAGTTGTGCTGGAGTTGGGCTGGACTCGTGCTGGAAGCCCAAGCCCTCCCACGCGAACGCGTGCCCCATGCGTCCGCGTCATTTTTAAAAGATGGCCACTCATGCGATCGCGTCGACCACGCGATCGCGTCACCCAGAATTTTGGCAAAAAGAGTTTCAAACAGAGAGTTGCGCGACTGCGAGGCTGCACTCGCGCTAATCGCACAAAACAGGCCACGCGATCGCGTGACCCACGCGTCCGCGTCACCTGACCTTCTTGGCACCACGCGACCGCGTCACTTATGCGACCGCGTCACAAGTGGCGCATAGAATATCCAGATTAGCCAATTTTCTTATTCTTCCTTCCTTATTTTCCTTCACCTCCATTCTATTTGCATATTTCATTCATTGCATCTTAATTTTGTGCATATTTTTATTTTATTTTCTAAAATTAATTATTTTTCTCTTGGTGTTAAAATTTTCTTATTTCACTGTTGCAATTTTCTCTTGAATTAATTTGGGTGCTTCATAACTTGTTTTATTCTGATTGGGTAATATTATTTAAATCAATGCTAATTTTTATATTACTGCTATTCCTTTTGCATTGACATGAACTTACATTGTCTTTTATTACCCACTCTCTTCCCTATGTTGCAAATTTTTTTGATCTGCCATGTACTTCTATTGTTTTCTCACTTGCATGTTGTAGCTACCATGTAATTGAGACCCTTATTATCTGGCATTAACACCCATATTTTATTTATTTTCTATCTTTATTTTTGGGTTACTTTTTCTTTTCCCTCTTCTTTCAGGATGGCCACCACAAAGGGAGAGGAAAAGCTTCTTAATGGGAGAGACAAACAAGCCCATCTGCACAATCCTTAGAGAAAAGCAACAGTTGAAACAACCCATCCACCTGCAAATCTCAGCATGCACCGAGGACGGTGCAACCTTTAAGTGTGGGGAGGTCGATACCGATCTCCGTGGGTTAGTACTTTCTTTTCAACACCAATAATCTTATTTTCTTTATTTGTTCATTGTTGCATCTGCATATTTGATTGCATATTTATTTGATTTTGTGCATTTAGTTACTACTTGGTTAAAATAATAAATCTCTTTTTAAAGATCCTATTTTTGAAAAAAATTTCACTAATTTAAATTAAAAAAAAAATTTAAAAATTTTTTTGTGTTAAACTTGTTTGGAAGTTGTATTTGGAACATGGTTTTTGAGCTAAAGAACACACAACCTGTGAGATTTTGAGCTTATTTACATGGTTACATTATTTAACCATAAATTTTTATTCCTGTGTGTTTTCTTCTCTATGATTGTAATCTATATTTTGTTCCAACCTATATGTCCATTATTTAATGTATTTACATGTTTGCATATGATTGAGGCCATTACTTGTTTTAAGCTCACTTATCCCAAATAAGCCTACCCTTTAAATCACCCTTGTCAGCCACTTTGAGCCTTTTAATCCCCTCTTGTTCTGTATTTTACCACATCACTAGCCTTAAAGCAGAAAAACAATTAAATATCCCAATTGAATCTTTGGTTAGCTTAAGATAGGGATTGTGCATCAACTAAGTGTGGAAAAATTGTGGGAACTTGGGTTAATAAGGGAATGTGTCATGTTTATAACTTATTTGAATATTGGGAATTTGGGAACCTACTCATGAAAAATCAAAATAGAAAAATAATAGAAAATCCATGTGCATTGATAAGTTATGTTTATTTCTCCAAAAATATATATATATATATATATATATATATATATATATATATAAAATAAATAAGGGGACAAAATTACCCCATGTTAAGTTAATGAAAAAAAAATCAATGCACATGTAATAAATTAAAAAGAAAAGTTTGGTACATGAGTATAGGAATCATACAAAAGTGGGAATTATGGGTAGCTAGGTATGATTTTAAAGTTATATAGAGTGTATGTATGTTAGGTGAGAGCTTGGCTAGTCAAAGATTCAATTTATAGCTCACTTAGCTATATATATACCTTTACCCTTACCTTAGCCCCATTACAACCTTGAAAAAGACCTCATGATGTTTGCATTGGTACACTAAATTTTTGTTGATTGGTTAGATGAAGAACAAGGTTTAGAAAGCATGACTAGGGAAGAGTATAGTGATTTACCCTATACACTTGAGAGACTAGAGTGATATACACTACCAGTGAGGGTTCAGTGCTTAATTCTATGTTCCCTGCTTTCATGAGTTGTCTTCTTACAAGTTTACCTGATTTTTATGATTTGAATTAGTGAAATCTAATTTATGTCTGTCTTGGAGAACTTATTTATTTTTAACCAAGTAGGTAGAAACATTTTGCATGTAGTTGCATTCATATAGATAGGATTGCATTTCATACATCCTACCATTCCTCTTCATCTTTATAGCTTCTCTTGAGCTTAGCATGAGGACATGCTAGTGTTTAAGTGTGGGGAGGTTGATAAACCCATATTTCATGGTTTATCTTGTGCTCAATTGAGTGGTTTTTATCAACTCTTTACCCACTTATTCATACTATTTGCATGGTTTTACATTTGCCTTCCTAATTATGTGCTTTGATTGAAAACATGTTTCTTTGGACTTATATTTGCTTATTATTAATCCTCTCTTATTACCATTAGATGCCTTGATGTGTGTGTTAAGTATTTTCAGAGATTACAAGGCAGGAATGACTCAGAGGATGGAAAGGAAGCATGCAAAAGTGGAAGGAATACAAGAAGTTAGAGAAACTGCTAAGCTGTCCAGCCTGACCTCTTCGCACTCAAACGGCTATAACTTTAGCTACAGAGATCCAAATGACACTGTTCCAGTTGCGTTGGAAAACTAACGTTCGGGGCTTCGATTTGATATATAATATGCCATAGTGGCCCTGACACTAGGCGACGCGACCGCGTGCTCCATGCGGCCGCGTCGCAGTGACAGAAATCCAGCGTGGTTGAATTCGAGACCAGCAAATTCTGGGCTGTTTCTGACCCAGTTCTCGGCCCAGAAAACACAGATTAGAGGCTATAAAGTGGAGGAATGCATCCATTCATAATGATGCCATTCATAATTCTCTTTCTATTTTTTTAGATGTAGTTTTCAGAGAGAGAGAGGTTCTCTCCTCTCTCTCTTAGGATTTAGGAATTCTCTTAGTTTTAGGAGTGACTCTCAATCCCAGGTTCTTTGTTTTTATTTATCCCAATTTAATTTATGAACTCTTCCATGTTACAAATTACTCTTTTAAATTAATGTTATTTGAGATATTTCAGATTGATGATTGCTATCTTTTATTTATATAAATAATTTGGATTTTCCTGTTGCCCAATTGGCTTATGAATATTGTTAGTTTTAGATTTTACTGCTTTGAATGAATTGAAGGTATTCCAGATATTTATGATTTTAATTTAGCTTTTTACATTCTTGGCTTTGGTTAAATAATTGGTGACTCTAGAGTTATCAAACTCATTGTTAATTGAAAATTGGAATTCATCCACTTAACTTACCTTCATAGTTAGAGGTTAACAAAGTGGAAGAAAAATCCAATTCTCATTACAATTGATAAGGATAACCAGGATAGGACCTCCAGTTCCCATATCTTGCCAAGAGTTTATTTTACAGTTATTTATTTATTTTTATTGCTTTGAAAATATACTTGTGCCCACTGCCCAACTAACCTTTTACCTTGATCCAAAACCCCAAACACACTTTTTCATAACCAATAATAAGAACACACCTCCCTGCAATTCTTTGAGAAGACGACCCGAGGTTCAATACTCGGTTATCAATTTTAAAAAGGGATTTGTTACTTGTGACAACCAAAACATTTGTACGAAGGGATTTCTGTCGGTTTAGAGACTATATCTACAACGCGACTGTTTTTATGACATTCTTTACTGGCAAAAATCCCAACGTCAGTGACTTAACCTCGCAAAGTGCACCTTCGCGGTAGAAGCTGGCAAATTCTTGGGCTTCATGCTCACCCAAAGAGGAATCGAGGCGAACCCAGATAAATGCCAGGCTATACTCAACATGAAAATTCCGACATGCGTCAAAGAGGTACAACAACTCAACGGAAGACTAGCAGCCCTATCCAGATTTCTAGCCAGATCAGCTATAAGATCTCTCCCCTTTTACGCAACATTAAGGAAGGAAAGGAGGTTTGAATGGACTCTAGAGTGCGAACAAGCCTTCCAGGAGTTCAAGAAATTTCTGGGGCAACCACCCATCCTTACCTAACCACGGGAAGGTGAAGAACTCATAATATACCTCGCCGTAGGAAGTCGAGCAGTAGCATCGGTACTAGTCAGAGAAGACGAAAGTGGGCAACAACCCATTTACTTCATCGGTAAGGCCCTACAAGGGGCCGAACTAAACTATCAAAAGATAGAAAAGTTTGCCTACGCTCTCATACTCACTTCTCGACTACTCTGCCCCTACTTCCAAGCTCACACTATCAGAGTACGCACCAACCAGCCTATTAAAGGCATTTTACAGAAAATAGATTTAGCTGGAAGAATCCTACAATGGGCAGTCAAGTTATTCGAGTTTGACTTCAAATATGAAGCTCAGACAGCTATTAAATCACAGTATCTGGCCGACTTCAACGCAGAGTACACCAACACCCCGGGTACTCCAACAAAATAGAATCTCTACATGGACGGCTCCTCGAACAAAACCGGGAGTGGCGCATGTGTAATTATAGAAAGTGATCAGAGAACCCAAATCGAACTCTCATTAAAGTTCGAATTCTCTATCTTAAATAATCAAGCTGAATTTGAGGCACTACTGGCTGGTTTAAGGCTGGCTAGGGAGGTAAAAGTTCAAAAGCTTACCTTCTTCAGTGATTCACAAGTAGTCACCTCACAAATGGAAGGGAGCTACCAAGCTAAGGATCTCACCATGAAAAAATACCTGGACAAAACTAGAGAACAGCTCGGACAGTTCGGGGGATATGAGGTTCGACATATACCTCGGGAACAAAATGCCCGAGCTGATGTACTTTCGAAACTAGCCAGCACTAAACCAGGGGGCAATAATAGAAGCCTCACTCAAGAAACACTACAAAGCCCATCAATCTTGGAAGAAGAAAATGTCTTAACCATATCAAGTCAGGATCAAGGATAGATGGCTCCCATAATCAACTACCTCAGGTCTGAAACACTCCCCACATATAAAAAGGAGGCAAAAAGGTTAGTACGAGAAGAAAAGTACTACACCATAGTAGACGACATCCTATATAGGAAAGGAATCTCTACACCTCTCCTAAAATGCGTCCTGACCTCTGCAACAAGGGAAGTTCTTGAGGAAGTTCACAGTGGTATGTGCGGCAACCACCTCGGGGCGCGAGCTCTTTACAAGAAGGTATTTCGAGCCGGCTTTTACTGGCCGACCTTGCAAAAGGAAGCAATCGAGTTTGTCAAAAAGTGCCCACCATGTCAGAAATATGCCAACTTCCATGTGGCACCACCTGAAGAGCTCATCTGTCTTACATCGCCCTGGCCATTCGCAAAGTGGGGACTCGACCTCCTCAAACCCTTCCCCCAGGGTTCATGGCAAGTCACGTTTCTCATTGTAGGCATAGACTACTTCACAAAATGGATTGAAGCAGAGCCACTAGCTACTGCTACCGCACAAAGAAGTCAGAAATTCCTATATATAAATATTATCACAAGGTTTGGGGTTTCTTACTCCATCACCACAGATAATTGCACTCAGTTTACCAATACAAGTTTCAGGAACTTGGTAGCTGACCTGAAAATAAAGCACCAGTTCACATCCGTAGAACACCCACAAGCCAACGAACAAGCAGAAGCTGCTAATAAAGTCATTCTGGCTGGGTTAAAATGGAGGCTACAGGATGCAAAGGGAGCTTAGGCTAAAGAACTCCCACAAGTCTTATGGGCATATCGAAAAACTCCACACTCTACCACTGGAGAATCACCCTTCCAACTTGCTTACGGAATTGAGGCAATGATTCTCGTGGAGATAGAAGAATGATCCCCAAAGCGATCCTCTACAACGAAGACAGCAACTCCCAAATTCAAAGGGAAGAGCTCGACCTACTTCTAGAAGTCTGAGAAAGAGATCGGATTAAAGAGGAAGTGCTAAAGCGTCGAATGACTTTGAGGTATAATCAGAAGGTAATCCAGCGAAGCTTCGCCACCAACGATCTCATCTTCAAGGTGTCCGACCTCGAGGGGCGAGAGCTACCAAGGTCATGGCATGCCTGTAACCTAAAAAGGTACTATAGTTAAAAAATAGTAAAGATCTTAGGTCAAGGTGCACTCTATTTCTTGAAAAGGTTTTTTAATGAGGCGCCAGACCAAGATCTACAAAACTACCCGACCTAGAAAAGTAAGCACTCGTATGTACATACTTTTATTTATGTTTTTATCTCATTATCTTTTGAATAAAAAGTTATCAATTCCCTAAAAAGTTTTCTACCAAGACGTATTAATCTAAGTTCATAAAACGCAAAATTCAACGTCCGATTGCAAAGAGGTCGGCAAGGTGAAGTGATAGGAACAAGTTAATGCAAGAAGTTATAAAAAGTAGCCCATAAAAAGTGACCTGACGAGGTCTGACTAAAAGTGGATTACTAAAAATAACTTAAGAAGGCGCGAAAGAGAAGTCGAACCAATGAAAGGATTACTAAAAACGGGATAAAGACATCTCAAAGGCCAAAGGAAGGCCATGAATGCTTTGCTGAAAGGTACGAAGTCTTCAAAAAAGACACTACTTAAAAAGCAAACGCACAAAGCAAAACGGAGCTAAAAAGTCATCCAAACAAACTACAAAGAAAAAGTTCCATATCAGAACACTACCTAAAAAGTTGTTGGAATATGACTAAAAAGCCCGAACAATTGAAGACAAATAGGTCGGCACCAATGAGGCGTAACCTAAAGGGACAACCGCAATCTCTGGAAAGAAAGGTCTGAAAGGTCAAAAAACCTAAAGGCCAAAATGCTTAGCTAAAAAAGGTACAAAGTCCTAAAAAGGATTCTACTTAAAGCTAGAAGCATGACCCAGAACCGGAGCTAGAAGGTCGTCCCAACAAATGATCAAGAAAGGATCCTAACACTGCCTATAAAAGTCATTAGGACCAGCTAAGAAGCCCGAAGAAGCAAAAAGCCAAAAGGTTGAAAAAACAACTTAAAGCTCAACAGTGCTTGGCTAAAAAGGGATACAACCCCGCGCAAAGAAGGCACAATCTCAAAATAGGACTGCAAAAGGCGTTCGAAACTAAAAGGTTCTATGTAAAGAAACACTGAAAAGTCATCGGACAAGTTACTAAAAGCCCGGACACCTGGCTGCAAGGATAATAAAGCAAAAAGTTGACAATACCAACTCAAAGCAAGGCATAATCCACAAGGCGAGGGTAGCAAACCCACATCACCACTCAAAAGAGGTCAGAGTGAAAAGTATCGAATATCTAAAAAACCCGCAGGGATCGCAAGGGTAACACATTTGATTGCCACACCAGCAAAACACATCCTTCAAATTAAAACATTAAAAAACTCAAAGGTTGCCTAAGGGGCAGCCATAGAGTTTAAAGTGTTTTTCAAACTAAGTTTCTAAGAAGCAACTAAGTGTCAAGGAGATCATCCACAGAATTGTACAAAACAAACAAGTTCAGCAAAAGTCCACAAGTCATACTATACAAATACATAGCCAAAATAAAGGTATAAAAAGAAATCACAAAAGATCCGAAGTTGCATCAGCAGCTGCATTTTCAGGAGAGGAAGGCCTGGTAGCGAGAAGGGTGGCATTGACAATTCCATTTGGGCCATTCAGTATTTCTACATCAGGATCTGACCCAGGAGGAATCACCTCAGCAGAAGGAGTTGAAGAGGCTGAAGCTACAGAAGCTTTGGCTGGTGGCACAAGAGGAGGACCCTTACTTTCATTATCAAGGGTAGGCACGATCTTGCCGTCCTCCACCATATTATCCAAACTAAATAAAATCAGGTCGAGCTCAGGGGAAAAAACCCCGACCTGGGCCTTCAGGTTTTCATACGTATCAGTCACACCGTCCACCATATGACCTTGAAGCTCGGCATAGACAGCATGGGCGGACTGAAGTCTCTCCCTAGTTTCCAGCAGCTCGCCATATGTACGGGTGTAGCTCTCCTTGTATTTCTTCGCCATTTCTTCAGCCAGGTTTGCAGTTACCTCAGTAGCAGTAGCTCATAATTTCTCCTTCTCCACATCTAACTCCAACTTAGCTACCCTAGCATCCAGCTCATCCTTCAAACTCTTAACTCTATCAAACTCAGCTTTGGCTTCCTCCATAAAGGCCCTAGTGGCATGAACAGGGGACTCCTTGATAACCAGTGACAGGGCCACCCCAACATTGGCAATCCGAATACTACTGCTCACAATAAAATCAAGGTGATGAAGAATTGACACATCATCCAAAGGAACCCTACCATAAGGAGTAGTCAGCTCGGTGGTAAAACCCATATCGTCAAAATCCTTATTATTCAGATCATAAGTACTAACAGTTTTTTGCCGCTTGAGAAGAGGACCAGCTGTAGTAGGGGAAGTAGCAGCACCCGAAGTCTCAATAGGCAGACCAGAAGAAACAGACCAAACTCTGGGTGTCGGGATAATATTCCTCGGGCCATGGGAGTTCGACATAGGCACTTTCGGAGGCAATTGAGAAGAACATTCCCCTGACGTCTTCATCGTAAAGCTCTGGGCAACCATCGCTTTCTTGGCCTTCCAGAAAGCCTTCATGAAATTTGAAGATTTCACCATCTCTGAAAAGGAAGTCAGAAAATAGTCACATAAATAAGATTCAAGAAATAAAGACCACGAATAGCAAAAGGTAACCGCTTCTATACAGAAGGAGGTCGGACACTACCTAATTCGGCACGAAGTAGGGAAGGACCTCCTAAAAACCTCTTAGTGCCCAGATGAGGAGGTTCTCCCTAGTGCTCCTCCAAGACACCCACAAAAGCTTGCTCCACTTCACTCAAACTCTCCCAAGGATACTTAGCTACCACTGTATCCTTTTGCCACCATAAAGGGAAGGTGGGCTCATTATTCTCATCTAAAAAGAAAGGGCGAGCATCCTCAACAGCTCAGACCTTAAAATAGTAGTTCTTAAAATCACGGAACGATTCATCACACATCGAAAACACCATTTTTCCCTGGGTAGCTCAGAAGGAAATCCAAGAGGCCTTCTTTTTTGCCACCCCAGGCTTGGTCAACACAAACAGGTAAAGAAAGAGAGATAGGGTAGGTCGAATTCCCAACTCTTGACACAACAACTGAAAGATCTTTATAAATCCCCATGAGTTCGGATGAAGCTGAGAAGGGGCCACGTTACAAGTCCATAAGAGGTCGGTCTCAAAAGCAGTAAAAGGGATCATGATATTCAGCTAACTAAAGAAATAGTCATAAGCATAAAAGAAGGGTCGTTCTCCCTGAGTTAAGGGAGGGAAACTAACCCTCTCCTCAGGATCAGGCGATAACAGTTCATAGTTCTTTTCATCATCCCTATTACTACAAATCCTATGGAACCTCCTAAGTCTCTCACAGTATTTTGGATCGGCCACGGTAACACACATCAAGACTATAGAGTCCAGCCAGTCGGCCATGCCAGCAGGGACCTTGGTAGGCATATCAACAATATCTTTTCGGAAAGACATACGGCAAATTACACCTACAGCAAAGGAAGATAACAAGGGGTCACTACCAAACAACTCAGACAGACTCGGAAAGAGAAGCAACAACCAACAAAAAAAGTGGAAGAGTAACAAAAAGGGCACCCCAGGGTCTAGGAAAACAAGAAATCATCAGCAAAACCCAGGGGCACCCTTTGGAGGCAACAGAATGGGAGCATAGAAACAACGCAAAAATGCAAAAACCCAACAACTCTCAAAAAGCAAACTACCGGAGATAAGCAACAGAGACCTAAAAAGCACACATTTTCCTAAAATGGAGTAGCAGTGGATAAAGAAAATCATAACTTTGATAAAAAACAAAGACGCGGTCTTTTCGGAAAGGTTCTACCTTCTCAAAGTAAACTCAATAAAAATGAAGACTTTGCGTATAAACGACAAGCATGCAATAGTAAAATCATACATAAGATGACTATCAAAGCATAAAAGGAAGAAGAATACCAACCTGGAGAGGAAAAGGAACAAGTGCAGAAACAACGGCAAATCCGCACCGACGAGTGCTTTTGAGCAAAGAATATAGGAAGCTTAGGGAAGAAAAAACAGAAAAGCCAGATGAACAAAATATTCAGCTAACAAATGAGCGAAGAAGTGAAAAGAAGGAAAAAATTGAAAGTGAAAGGAAAACCCCTTCTATAATTTCAAAATGAAACTGTAAAGAGGGAAAAAAAGAAACGGCAAAGGGAGTTTAAATGAGACTTTAAAGCCCTCGCACATTCCCAAGAAAGCGCAACACTTCCCGCATGCGCGAAACAATTAAAAAAGAAAGAAAGAAACGCTTCGCATTCAAGAAGCAATCCTAACAGGAGCTATACAAGAGATCAACCAAAAGCAAATGCTCGAGCACGACTTCCTCAAAGGGGTCGAAGTCTAAAGACACGACCTCAAGGAGAAGATCAAACTCGAGCAGGTGCACTATTTATATCCTAGGTCAAACTGGACGATTCAGGTTGGACGATGACAAGAAACGACTGAACTCTTGTAAAGGTTGGTCGTCACTGACCTCTTCCTAAAAAGAGGTCGGCCAAATCACCATAGAGGCCCAACTAGGCCCAAACAAAAGGACGCGGCCCACTCTAAAGGCGGCTGGCTTGAAAGATAAGGTGACTTCACTCAAAGATAAGATAAGATAACTAATTTATCACCAGAAAGGTCACTCCACACTACTATAAATACACTGGAGCACCCAGGTATAACTCATGCTCTGATTCTACACAAAAAACCTGGGAAAAGCACGTGCTAACTTAAACATTGGAGTCTCTTGCAGGTACCGCTACCCTCCGGTGATTAAGGTTCAGCAGCATTTCCGACTCTCCCAGGTCGGACACAGCAGCACCGACCAGTGATTGCAAGAATTGATACCGGTTCGGAATTCCACAAAATAATTCCGTTGTTAGTATAGTCCAAACCGATAGTCAATCCTCGAATCAAATTAAATTTGTGGTTTTGTCACAAGTACAAACCCCAATTAGAATTAACCGGAGTATTTGGACTCTGGGTCGCCTCACGAGGAATTGCAATGAAGTGGTCAATTATTGGCTATGAAGGGGTAAAGGGTGGTTTTGATTGGTAAGACGGCAAGAAAAATAGATGGACAAGAAAGTAGATGGCAAGAAAGTAAATCAAGCAAGTAATTAAAGAGAGCAAGTAATCAAAAGAGACATCCATGGCAAGGATTGAGAATATAGGCTTTCTATCCTAGTCATACAATGATTAATTCATCTTATTTAGTCAACTCCAACACATAGGGAGAAAGTCAAACAAGACTAATCAATCATATCACTATAATAACAAGAATCTATCTCATTTCGTCATCTCCAATATTGGAAGAAGGTATCACATTATCTTCTATGAGAGAAAGTCAAACAAGACTAGTTAACCTCAATCCAAATGTACTAATCAACTCACTAATAGAATTAGCAAAAGATTAGAGTCAAAGGAAATCATATTAACTAACAATTCTAGATCACCAACATTAGTTGGGTTTTCATGACTCAAGATTTTTTAATTACTCTTTCCAAGCCAAGAATGCTCAAAATCTACTCTAACATCCTTCCAAACATTTTGTCAAACACTTGGAAGGCATACAAGGAAAGCATGGTAAATTGCAAGGAAAGATAAAATCTAACAACTACCAATTGCAAGGAAAATGAGATCACAACTCAAATCCACAATAAAAGAACATCAAACATTAAATTGCACTAAAAGTAAATCAAATCCAACAAGAGCATCCATGAACATAAAAGAGAAATTAACATGAAAACTAAGAGAATCAAGTAGTAGGAACAAGAAATCATAAAAGAAATAAGATGAAAACATGTAATTGAACCTAGATCTAAGATGGAAATGTCCTAAACCTAACCTAATTCTAGAGAGAAGAGGGAGCTTCTCTCTCTAGAAACTAACCTACATGATGCCAAGACTATAAACAATTGCTCCCCCTTGCTTGGGCTTCAATTCTGCATGAAATACACTCAGAAATAGGTTGGAATTGGGCCTGGGCTGTTCAGAAATTGTCCCCAGCATTTTGCCTTTAAGTGAGTCATGTGCGAGTATCGGCGCGTACGCGCCATGTGCGCGTGTGCGTCGATTGGCTATTTCTTCATCCGCGCGGACACATCATGTACGCGTGCGCGTCTCTATGCGAAATCACTTTTGCGCATGCACGCTTTGTACGCATGTGCACCCATCAATGCATTCCCAATTCTTGTTTCCTCATGCATTCTCCACTTTGCATGCTTTTCTCCTCATTTCTCCATCCAATACTTGCCTTATGAACCTGAAATCACTCAACAAACACATCAAGGCATCGAATAGAATTAAAGTGAGTTAAAATCACCAATTTAAGGGCCTAAAAGCATGTTTTTACACTTAAGCACAATTCAAGGGAGAATTACAAAACCATGCTATTTTATTGAATAAATGTGGGAAAAGGTGAATAAATCCCCTAAAATAAGCATAAGATAAACCACGAAATCGGGGTTTATCAAATCTCCCCACACTTAAACTAAGCATTTCCTCATGCTAAAATCAAGAAAGAAGCAAAAGGTTATCAACATTTATTCAATGCAAACTAACTAAATGCAACCTATCTATATGCGATCTATCTATATGAATGCATCCACTTGGTCAAAACAAATCAACTTCCAAGAACACATATATGAGTACAAGGGCTAAAGCCATAGCAGTCAAATCAAACCCACAATTGAATTGAATTATTGAAAGATTTTACAAACTTGCAAGAATAATTGATCATGGGTGAAGACATGTAATTGAGCGATCAAACCCTCACCAGATGTGTATCCGCTCTAGGCACTCAAGTGTATGGGGTTGATTCACTCAATTCCCCCCCCCCCTAATCATGCTTTCGATGATTTATTTTTCATCTAACAATCAACAATTATTTCATGCATGCATATAAATATCATGAGGTCTTTCCCATAGGTTGTAATGGGGCTAGGGTTAAGGTAAGGATGCATATGGTCAGGTGAACTAGAATTTGAATCTTTGATTAACCTAAGCTTTCCTCCTAACCTATATAACAACCTATACAATTCAAAGCTAATCTAACTACCCATTCTTCACTTTTTCACACACTCATGCATTCTATTTTTGGTCGCTACACATATGCATTGACTTTTATTGAGCTTTACTTGGGGCATTTTGTCCCCTTTTTACATATATATATATATATATATATATATATATATATATATATATATATATATTTTTTATTTTGTATTATTTATTATTTTTTTCTTTTTGCAATAAAGTATATATAAAAGTATCAATGCATATGGCTTTACATTCAATGCATGAGTATGTACCCAATTTTCCAAAATTTTGACAAAATGCAAAAATACACTTTCATCCCAACCAATGTTCCCAACTCTCCCAAAATTTGAATGATAAGCACCCTCACTAGCCTAAGCTAATCAAAGATCCAAACAAGGGACATTTATTATTTTTCACCTTAGGCTTGCAATGTGCTAAAATTGAGAACAAATGGGTTAAGCATGGCTCAAAATTGGCTAATAATGGTTGATGAAAGGTAGGCTATTTGGGTAAGTGAGCTAAATGAAATGATGGCCGAAATTATATAAATGCATATATACATGGAATAATGGACATAAAGAATCAAACAAACCAAAGATCACAATCATAGGAAGAGAATAATGCACACAAGAATGAAAATAAGTGGTTATATATGAGGTAAACACACAATTAGGCTCAAATCTCACATGCTTGTGTTCTTAGCTCAAGAACATGATCCACAAAATATATAATTCAAGAAAGTTCTAAAAAAAATTTTTCAATCAATTGGGGTGTTCTATAGATTAAATCTTTGAAAAATATCATGATTTTGACTAAGCTTAATATATACATATGCAAAATAAGAAAATGCAACTAAAAATTCTAAAATGAAATGCAAAAGTGTTGGGATTAGAAACTTGTCACCCAAAAACGCCAAGTGGTCGGACGACCTCCCCACACTTAAAAGTTTGCACCGTCCTCGGTGCATCCAAAGATGAGCAAGGGGGTACGGCGACTTTTTAAGTTGCTACCTTCAGCTGGTAGGTCAGCTGGTAGGTCAAACCTCGAGTCGTTCTCCCTAAGAATTGCAATAAAGTGTTCTTGTTATTGGTTATGAAGTATGTTTGGAGTTTTTGAGATAATAGATAAGAAATATAAATGGCAAAGGAAATAAACTAACAACTAACAAAGCTCTTGGCAAGGTCTGAGAACTAAAAGTCCTATCCTAGCTATCATTATCAATTGTGATGAGAGTTGTTCATTGCTCCCACTTGGTTAATCTCTAACCATGGAGGAAAGTCAAGTGGATGAATTAACTTAATTCCACAAGTCCTAGCCTACTCCTAAGGAAAGACTAACTTTGTGGCATTCAAGTCAATTAGCAATCTCTAATTATCAATCAACAAAGGAATTAGATAACTCAAGAATTACCAATTACTCAACCAAAGCCAAGAGGAACAAAATCTAACTTATAACTAGAAGAGGCATTTCAACAAACACATAGAAGGCAATAAAGGTAAACAACATGAATTGCAAGAATTAAAGAGAGATCTAACTACAAAAGTAAGAAATCAACAATAGAAAGGCAAAATAATTATGATACAACAAAGAACTTACTGATTGCATTGAAGAGGAAATGTAGATCTACAAGAGAATTCAAAAAATACAATTAATAATACAAAGGAATTACAAGAGAAGAAGAATTTTACAACTACAAGAGAAGAATTAAAGATGAAAATGGAAAATTGAAGCAAGAAAAGAGATAGATCTAGGTCTAAAACTAAGAACCCTAATTCTAGAGAGAAGAAAGAGCTTCTCTCTCTAGAAACTAACTCTAAACTAAAACTAAATTAATTGGTAACTAACTTGTTTAATCCCCTTCAATCCTCGAGTTAAATAGCATCAGAAATAAGTTGGATTGGGCCTAAAATGCTTCAGAAATTGCTGGCCACGAGTTGCCTTTATGTGAGTCACGTGCATTATCAATGTGTACACGTACATCGCGCATACGCATCCCTAATCGTGTTACAACTCTGGAAAATCTTATATCATTTTTAAGCCTCGGATGTTAGCATTCTAATGCAACTAAAACTGCCTCATTTGAACCTCTGTAGCTCAAGTTATGGTCGATTAAGTGCGAAGAGATCAGGATTGACAACTTTGCGATTCCTTCATTTCTTCAGGAGTTCTCCATTTCAACATGCTTTTTCTTCATTCCCTCAATTCCAATCTTTGCCTCATAAACCTAAATTTCTAAACAAACATATCAAGGCATCTAATAGAATCAAGGTGAATTAAATTTAGCTATTTTAAGACCCAAAAAGTATGTTTTCACTCTTAAGCACAATTAAAGGAGAATTTACAAAATCATGCTATTTTAGTGAATAAATGGGAGACAAGTTGACAAAACCCTCTAAATTCAACACAAGATAAACCATAAAAATGGGGTTTATCAACCTCCCCACACTTGAACAATATCATGTCCTCATGCTAAAACAAGAAGGACAAGAAAAGGGGTATGAACATTTATTCAATACAATCTATCTATATGCATCCTATCTAAATGAATGCAACTAAATGCAACATGATTCTACCTACATGGTTAAAAGTAAATCAATCTCTAAGACATACATGCATAAGTAGGGCCAAGATCTTATTATGATTTATGAATCCTACCAATTCAAATATCAAAATGAAGTTCACGTAGACTTGCAAGAAGAAAGCTCATGAAAGCCGAGAACAAGGAATTGAGCATCGAACCCTCACCGAAAGTGTTTGCACTCTAGTCGCTCAAGTGTATAGGGTTGATTCTCTCAATTCTCCCCTAATCATGCTTTCCAATAACAATTATTCAATGCATGCATACTGATGTGTGGAAAACGATCCAACACAAAACTCACCAGCAAGTGTACCGGGTCGCATCAAGTAATAATAACTCACATGAGTGAGGTCGATCCCACAGGGATTGAAGGATTGAGCAATTTTAGTTTAGTGGTTGATTTAGTCAAGCGAATCAATTATTGGTTGAGTGATTTGTAGCAGACAGAAGGTAAATTGCAAGAAATGTAAAGGGAGAGGGATGAATTTCAGAAATTAAAGAGAACTGAAAGTAAAGGTGCTAAATCATAAAGAACAAGAAATTAAAGGACTGAAACTTAAAGTGCAAGAAATGTAAATTGTGGTAACTTAGAGTGCAAGAAATATAAATTGCTTGAATGATAAAGGGATTGAGGGACTGGGATTGCAGAATTTAAACAAGCAGAAGTAAATTGCATTAAACAAAAGAGTAGAAGATGAATTGAATTGAAACAGATCTCAAAAAGTAAGGATAGAATATTTTGAAACATAAAACAGAAAATGACTTGTGCTTAATTGCAGCAAATTAAAAGATGGTTGAAGATCTCAGGAGTGGAAGAGACTAGAAAACAAGTCTAGATCTCAAATCCTTCTTTGATCCAAAGTCACAAAGCAATTAAAGAGAAATTGAAGATTGAAGTAGTAAAAGAAAATGAATTCAACTCAATTCTGCAGTAGGAGAATCAAAGAGATCTTAAATGGAGATTGAGATAGAAATTCCTCAATTCTACATACTTAAGACTCAAACAAAACCAAGTAAAGAAAACAAAAAGATCAGAAGAAGAAGAAGTGAATTCTCTCTTCCAATTCTCAAACCAATTGCAGAAAATAGAAAATGAAAAGTGAAAACCAGAAGTTCAAAAGCAGAAAATGAAAAGTGAGCTCTCAAGTTGACAAAAGATGAAAATTCAAAAATGAAAGTAAGCTCCCTTCTAATCCTAACTAACACCTATTTATACAATTTCTATTTTAGATCTAAGAATTTTGAGTGGGCTTGAAAGATGGGTGAAGAATTGAATTAAATTGGATTTTTAAGTGAATTTCAGCCCATGTTGCTCCTAGGAGGCTGCTCTGCTCTTGTGGAGAGCAGAGCATTGAAGCTTTGTGTGAGGATCCAAATTGCGTGCCAAGGTTTTGGAGACGCAACAGGGGACTGCCCTGTTCTTGGGGAGAGCGGAGCAGTGTGCGTCTTGCGCGCGCCTTGCCTCCCTGCCCGTGCTGTGATGTGCGCGCCCAAGCTCCCTTGTGTGCGTGCCATGATGCGCGTGTTGCACCAAGGAGTAGCGCTCTACTCTCCTTGTGAGCGGAGCAGTAGTGCTTCCAAGGGAAGGTCCCAAGTTCGAAACTTGCTGGGTGGCTTTTTGGTGCAAATTTCCTTGGTTTCTTGTAGCGCCTTGCTCCTTGCTTCCTCAAGGTGCTGTGTTCGATCCTTGGAGGTGGCATTTTGGCCAAGTGTGGCTTATTTTCCTTGTGAGTAGCGCTCCCCTTCCTCCCTTAGGTGCTTGGTTCGATCCTTGGGGAGAGCATTGGCAAACCTTTTTTCTTTGAATTGTTTTGGATGGAGCCCGATAATGCTCTCAAGGAGAGCAGAGCAATGTTTTGCTCTTCCTTGTTTCTTGGCTTAAGTTTGTGCTCCGCTCTCAAGGGAGGGCAGAGCATTGAAGCTTTGCATGCTTGGTTCATTGTTGTGCTCCCTTGGAGAGCATTGTGCTCTTGGGGAGAGCAGTGTGCTTCCACCTTCCATGAGTCACGCTTCTTAAGCCACACTTTCTTATTTTCTTCTTTTCTTCACCTACAAATAATCAAAACAACCAATCAAAGTTTTACCAAATTCACAAGGTCTATAAATCATTAAAATACAATTAAATTTAGCTTAAACCTCATGATTTAGCATCAATTAAATGGTGGTTGTTTGATTCAAAGAAACCATGCATTTCCATTCCAAATTACTTACTTAGAATGCAAGAAAGTGCATAAAAACTAGTGAAAAAGTGAAATTAGCTTGAAAAATAGGCATATGATGACTTGTCATCGCATACATTCATTATAAGGTCTTTTCATAGGTTGTAATGGGGCTAAGGTCAAGGTAGGATTGTATATGGTCAAGTGGACTTGAAGTTTGAATCTTTGATCAACTTAAACTTCCCACCTAGCCTATAACAACCTATACAATTAAGTGCTAATCTAACTATCCATTCTTTATTTTTTCACATACTCACGCATTTTCTTTTCATTTCACAACTCATATGCATTGATTATTATTGAACTTTACTTTGGGGCATTTTGTCCCCTTTTTATTGCTTTTCTTTTTCTTTCTTTTTCTATTTTTTTCTTTCTTTTCTTTTCTTATATATATATTTTTTCTTTTTCTTTCCTTTTTCTTTTGTTTTTCTCTTCTTTTGTTTTTCTTGTATATTTTTTTTCTTTCAAGCAATATACAAGAACACCAATGCATAAGGTTTAACATTTGATTAATACATGAGTATGTACCCAATTCCCAATATTTACAACAAAAAAACAAAAGCACTCCTTTTATCCCAACCAATGTCCCAAGTTGCCCACACTTGAATGATACTCACACTCACTAGCCTAAGCTAATCAAAGATCCAAGTAAAGAACATTTATTGTTTTTTCGCTTTAAGGCTTGTAGTGTGCTAAAATTAAGAACAAGTGGGATAATCGTAGGCTCAAAGTGGGCTAACAAAGGTTGATAAAATGTAAGGCTATTTGGGTAAGTGAGCTAAATGAAACAATGGCCTCAATTATATAAATGCATGAATACACGGAATAATGGACATAAAGAATCAAACAAATCAAAGATTACACTCATAGAAAGAGAATAATGCACACAAGAATGGAAATAAAGTGGTTATAAGATGTAACCACACTATTAGGCTCAAATCTCACTTGCTTGTGTTCTTAGCTCAAAACCATGTTCTAAAATAAATTTTTTCAAGCAAGTTCAACAAAATTTTACAAATTGGTAGGGTGCCCTAAAATATTTTCTTGGAAAAAAAATCATCACCCTAACCAAGTAATCCTAATAAGAAAGAAGTAGAAAAAACTGACAACGAGCTATAAAAACAAAATTAAAATGCAAAGAAGAGAAGTATGTAAGTGCAATAAACAAAAGAAAATGAAAGATGAGAAAAAAACTCTCTTTTTTTTAGAGAGGGTAAAGACTAAATTAGGAAAGGGAGCGGAGAGAAGAAAAAAGGTAGAAAGAAAGAAGGAGAGAAATGGAAAGGAGAGGAGAAAAGAAGGTGGGTGGAATAAGGCGATCCATGTGTACGTGTGGTGTACTCGTGCGTGAGGGTGGTGTCCGAAAGGATCGACGCGTACGCGTCCTTCACGCTTGCGCGTGGGTTGGTTTGTGCGAGAGGCACAAAACTCGCGCAATGTAGGCACAACTCTCAGGTTGATGTATGGAGGGATGAAACTTCTTGATCCACGCATACGCGTAAAGCACGCGTGCGCGTCGATGGGCGAAAATGCGTAGGGCACGCGTACGCGTCATGTACACGCGTGGATTGGTGCTCTGTTTTTCAAAAGTTTCTATGTTTTTGCACCAATCCAAGCATTCCAAACCTCCAAACAGCTACCAAAACACCATAAAACCTTATTTAACATACTAAAATACTAATTAAACTAAACAGAACATGAAATTAAACCAATTTTACCAATATTTACAAAAGAGAAAAAAGAAAAGAATTTACCACGGTGGTGTGTCTCCCACCTAGCACTTTTGTTTATTGTCCTTAAGTTGGACTTATGGGGAGCTCCCATCAAGGTGGCTTGTGCTTAAATTCTTCTTGGAACTCCCACCAATTCTTGGTTCTCCATTGTGCCCCATTCTTAAAAAATAATGAGTCAAAGCCTTGATTGAGTTTTGCACAAGTTAGGGGCTCCCAAATTGGATCCTCATCGCGTAATCCGGGATCCCACACTTTATTTTCACACCCGTCTTGCGGTTGATCATCATTAATCCATCCGGGTGGTAAGCAAGAGGAATTCTCAAGGTAATACCAAACTCTCCTTCTAGACCCATTCAATTGAGCACTAGCCTAACCCTTGCATTTAATCCTTGAAGTATCAATCAAAATGAGCCTTGATTTGCAACGCCAACCACTAAACATTCTTCTCTTACACTTTATCCCGCAAAAAATCTGAAGTTAACCATCTGTTTCAAGCGAGCTATACTCAAGTGGGATAATAAAGGTAATAGAGATGAGTTTTATCCACTCAAGTGAAGGAGTAAATGACAGCCTAGGTAAAGAAGCTTCCAATGAGCTTGACAAAGCGCATTCAATTCCCATCCTCCTTTTCCTAAGGACTTCCACCTCTTTACAAGATTCTTCAAATTCAATCATTTGTTCATCAGTGTCATCTAACTCTTCTCCATCACTCGAATCATAAATGGGAGGAAGAGAGAAATCTGCCTCCACATCGCTTTCTATCTTGCCAGGAGAAGGTTCCTTAAGTCCAAAGGATTCACCACCAAAAGGATTTGATGCTTGATCTTCCTCACCAAGGGAGCTCAATTCTTGCTCGATTCCTTCCAAGTCTTCATATGGGATATGCTTTGGAGGTTGTGCACATTCTCCCTTGACATCAAATTCAATCTTCTTGGAGGGGTTTTTTTTAACTCTAGTTTCCCATGGAAGTTCCGCATCTCCTAAGTCTTCAACTACTTCTTCCTCTTCTTCAATACTCATAGGTTCCTCTAATTGTTCTAACACAAAATAATATTTCTCATTTTCCACCGGAGTGTCCAATCTCTCCTTCATGCTATGCTCTTCATTTGATTCTCCACATGTTGCCATGGGAGTTCCTTGAGTCTCCAAGCATTAGGAGGCTAATCGGTTTACTATCTCGGCCAAGGTGGCCGTGAATTCTAGTACCTCCCTTTGCATTTCTCCTTGCCCTTGAAGAATATGACCAAGGGTTTCATCCATTGAGGATTGGGGTGGATGAGAGGATGTATTGTCTTGGAGAAAGGGTTCATAATAGGAAGGTGGTTCTTCTTGGTAGGGTTGTGGTAGTTCAACACTTTCCACTTTTTCCACTTATTGCACAACACGCTCCATGGTTGTTTGAAATTAATCCAATGCTTCCTTGAGACGATTCCTTGACTCTTGTTCTGCTTGGATAACGTGATTGGGATCACATGGCTCTTGGATTGATGGACATGAATATTCCTCCATGGAAGGTTGTGGTGAAAGCTAGAATTCATCTTGTGGTTGAAAATTTGCATGCATTGAAGGTGGTTCATCTTGGTCATGGTATGGGGGAGGTGGTTCTTGGAAGTATTGAGGTTCGAATGGTAGCGGTTCTATGTATGGCTCATATGGCTCAAAAAGTGGTTGGTATAGTGAATATGGATTAGGGTCAATTGGATGTGTTTGGTGGTAGGTAGCTTGTGAGTTTGGTTAAGGGTTATGTTGAGGATATGGCTCATAGGCATATAATGGTGGTTCTTGAAAATCACAAGGAGATTCACCATAGCCATTGGATTGGTATGCATCATAGAATGGCTCTTGCTCATAGTGCATTGGTGGAGGTTGTTGCCATGAAGATTGATCATATACATAAGGCTCCTCCCAACCTTGATTGTTCCATCATTGATACACATCCTCATTGAAGCTTCCATTTCCTACAACATGCTTAGAACCAAACTCATAGCCAAAGTGAAAATTCATGATAGCAAGAGAAAATGAAAACAAAACTAATAAGAAACAAAGAAAATCAAATCCTAGAATTAGCAAGAACTAACAAGGAAATAAAAGGCAAACATATTCACAATATTCACATATATACAATAACCAATAACATAACACCATTGCATTTCCCCGGCAACGGTGCCATTTTGATGAATTTGATTTTTGTTGGTAAAGAATTTCACTAATGAAATCTCGTTCCAAGTATAGTTTCTAAACCAACTAAAAATCCTTTCATACAAAATTTGGTTGTCACAAGTAACAAACCCCTAAAAATATAAACCGAAGTATTCAAACCTCGAGTCATTCTCCTTAGAAATTGCAATAAAGTGTTCTTGTTATTGGTTATGAAGTATGTTTGGGGTTTTTGAGATAATAGACAAGAAATATAAATGGCAAAGGAATTAAACTAACAACTAACAAAGCTCTTGGCAAGGTATGAGAACTAGAAGTCCTATCCTAGCTATCCTTATCAATTGTGATGAGAGTTGTTCATTGCTCCAACTTGGTTAACCTCTAACCATAGAGGAAAGTCAAGTGGATGAATTAACTTGATTCCACAAGTCCTAGCCTACTCCTAAGGAAAGACTAACTTAGTGGCATTCAAGTCAATTAGCAATCTCTAATTATCAATCAACAAAGGAATTAGATAACTCAAGAATTACCAATTACTCAACCAAAGCCAAGAGAAACAAAATCTAACTCATAACTAGAAGAGGCATTTCAACAAACACATAGAAGGAAATAAAGGTAAACAACATGAATTGCAAGAATTAAAGAGAGATCTAACTACAAAAGTAAGAAATCAACAATAGAAAGGCAAAACAATTACGAAATAACAAAAAACTTACCTATTGCATTAAAGAGGAAATGTAGATCTACAAGAGAATTCATAAACTACAATTAACAATACAAAGGAATTACAAGAGAAGAAGAATTCTACAACTACAAGAGAAGAATTAAAGATGAAAAAGGAAAATTGAAGCAAGAGAAGAGAGAGATCTAGATCTAAAACTAAGAACCCTAATTCTAGAGAGAAGAGAGAGCTTCTCTCTCTAGAAACTAACTCTAAACTAAAACTAAACTAATTGGTAACTAACTTGTTCATTCCCCTTTAATCCTTGAGTTAAATAGCATCAGAAATGAGTTGGATTGGGCCCAAAATGCTTCAAAAATCGCTGGCCACGAGTTGCCTTTAAGTGTGTCACGTGCAGCATCAATGTGTACACGTACATCGCGCGTATGTGTCCCTAAACGTGTTGAAACTATGGCAAATCTTATATCACTTTGAAGCTCCAGATGTTAGCTTTTCAACACAACTAAAACCGCCTCATTTGGACTTCTATAGCTCAACTTATGGTCGATTAAGTGCGAAGATATCAGGATTGACAACTTTGCGATTCCTTCATTTCTTCATGAGTTCTCCATTTTTACATGCTTTTTCTTCATTCCCTCAATTCCAATCTTTACCTCCTAAACTTGAATTTACTAAACAAACATATCAAGGCATCTAATGGAATCAAGGTGAATTAAATTTAGCTATTTTAATACCCAAAAAGCATGTTTTCACTCTTAAGCACAATTAAAGGAGAATTTACAAAACCTTGCTATTTTAGTGAATAAATGGGAGACAAGTTGACAAAATTCTCTAAATTCAATACAAGATAAACCATAAAAATGGGGTTTATCACGCATGTGCGTCGACTTCACTGATTTAAATAAAGCATGTCCCAAAGATGCATACCATTTACCATCTATTGACACTTTAGTTGATAATTTATCTGGCTTTGGCACTTTAAGTTTCATAGATGCATATTCTGGTTATAACCAGATCATGGTGGATATGGATCGATCCAGATAAAAATGCATTCATAACCGAGTATGGTAATTTTTGCTATAAAGTTATGTCTTTTGGCCTTAAGAATATAGGGTCTACTTACCAACGACTTATGGATAAAGTGTTCGCCAGAAAAATAGGGCAGAATATGGAGGTGATGTTGATGACTGACGTTAGGATTTTTGCTAGTAAAGAATTGATAAAAATATAGTCGCATTGTAAGTATAGATTCTAAACCAACAGAAAATCCCTTCGCACAAACATTTGGTTGTCACAAGTAACAAACCCCTAAATAAATTGATAACCGAAGTATTCAAACCTCGGGTCGTCTTCTCAAGGAATTGCAGGAAGATATGTTCTTATTATTGGTTATGAGTCTTATAAATTGGGGTTTTGAAAGTATGGAAGAAGTATGTTAATTGACAGGTAAAATAAATAAATAACTGTAAAATAAACTCTTGGCAAGATATGAGAAATTGGAAGTCCTATCCTAGTTGTCCTTATCGATGGTGATGATAATTGAGTTTTAATCCCACTTAGTTAACCTTTACTAAAGCAAAGGAAAGTCAAGTGGACTAATTAGTTTGATCCTCAGGTCCTAGTCAATTCCTAAGAAAGGACTAGTGTTATTGGAATTCAATTAAATTAGCAAAAATAGCAATCATCAATCACGATGAGTTTGATAACTCAAGAGTCACCAATTAATCAACCAGAGCCAAAAATATAGAAAACAAAATTAAAATCATAAATATCTGGAATACCTCAAATTGCATGGAGATGTCAATTCTAACATGGAAAAGTTCATAAGCCAATTGGGCAACATAAATCAAATACAAATAAAAGCTTCAGAATAAACAAAAATAGAAGAGAAACATAAATTATTGAACTTGGTATGAAGAAACAATCCTAATCCTAATAGAAATCCTAATCCTAAATCCTAAGAGAGAGGAGAGAACCTCTCTCTCTGAAAACTACATCTAAAATTATGAAAAGTGTGTTATGAGTGTATGATCTGATTCTGCTCGACTCCCAGCCTTTAATCTATGTTTTTTGGGCCGAAAATTGGGTCAAAAACAGCCCAGAAGTCACTCCCAGTGCTTTCTAGTCCGTACAGGTCGCGGCAAAGTGACGCGGAGGCGTCGTCCACGCGTTTGCGTGGATTGAAGTTCGCAGAGGCGACGCGGACGCGTCATCCACGCATTCGCGTTGCCTAACTTCGGGGCAGCTATGGCAAATTATATATCGTTGCGAAGCCCCGAATGTTAGCTTTCCAACGCAACTGAAACCGCATCATTTGGACCTATGTAGCTCAAGTTATGGTCGTTTCAGTGCGAGAGGGTCAGGCTGACAGCTTTGCAATTTCTTCAACTTCTTGTATTCCTTCCACTTTTGCATGCTTCCTTTCCATCCTCTGAGTCATTCATGCCCTGTAATCCCTGAAATCACTTAACACATATATCATGGCATCTAATGGTAATAAGAGAGGATTAATATTAGCAAATATAAGGCCAAAGAAGCATGTTTTCAATCATAGCACAAAATTAGGAAGGATAATATAAAATCATGCAAATCATATGAATAAGTGGGCAAAGGCTTGATAAAAACCACTCAATTGAGCACAAGATAAATCATAAAATAGTGGCTTATCAATGACATGGTGCACTACAAATAAAAAGGCCTATGGTCACAGTAAAAAACCGTGACCATAGCTAGTAAAAAGGGTGACCATAGATCTATGGTCACGGTTTTGGATCTATGGTCACGGTTTTTTACCGTGGCCTATTCTCTCGTGGCCATAGGTCTATAGTCACAGTTTTTTTATCTATGGTCACGGTTTTTATGATCACGGTTTTAATTTTCAAAATCTGACACTTTAGGCCACGTTTTTTTACCGTGACCATAGGTTAATATATGGTCACGGTAAAAAACCGTGACCATAGACTCTATGGTCACCCCTCCTTAAAACCGTGACCATAGATAAGGCTAAGGTCACGGTTTTTACCGTGGCCATAGCCTCTATGTTCACCCCTCCTTAAAACCGTGACCATAGGCCCTATCTATGGTCACGGTTTTCACCGTGGCCATAGACTCTATGGTCACCTCACCTAAAACCGTGACCATAGCCTATCTATGGTCACAATTTTTCACCGTGGCCATAGCCTCTATGGTCACCCCCTCCTTAAAACCGTGACCATAGCCCTATCTATGGTCACAGTTTTTCACCATGGCCATAGATTCTATGGTCACCCTCCTTAAAACCGTGACCATAGCCCTATCTATGGTCACGGTTTTTCACCGTGGCCATAGACTCTATGGTCACCCTCCTTAAAACCGTGACCATAGACTATCTATGGTCACGGTTTTTCACCGCAGCCATAGCCTCTATGGTCACCCCTCCTTAAAACCGTTACCATAGCCTCTATGGTCACTCCTCCTTAAAACCGTGACCATAGCCCTATCTATGGTCACGGTTTTTTAAAACGGTGACTATAGCCTTTTGTTGTTTATGAGATTCAATTTTTTTAAATTATAATCACATCCCAAAATGATAATAATCACAAAATAAATCTAAAAATAAGAAATTAAAGAAATCTAAATCATAAAAGTTTCATTATAAGATAGATATGTTTAATCTTTAGTCTAAACAACACAAATCCAAATAGAGTGGAATTTTTCCAATTACATGTAATACCTCAAAAAGTACATAACACATCAAAATATTACATTTACATAACTAATTAAGGTCATTGTAAGACCCATCCCATGTGATATTTGTATAGAACATATTTCTTCATCACATCATGTCTTCCTACACGTAAAAGAAATAAACATGTTAGATATCTTGCAAAAATGGTTTTGATGATGCAATACATACATATGCAGCAAAAGAAGGAAAACATTCATTCACAGCAACACTCAAGAATTATTCACAACCATCATTCACTTCAAACAGCAGCTATTGCAAGAATGTAGCAGTAGTGATAGCTTAGACTCAGAAATTCATCAAAGTTATCACTACTGCACAAATAATTCAGAATTTGTTCATTCCAGCAGCAGCCAACACAAGAATAAGGCAACAATAATACTATGCAGCAGCATCATATAAACTAGTTTAGCACAAAAGTTTAAACTAGTTTAAACCTAATCAACAGCACCAAGCAAACTAATTTAGCACAGGATAGATCAATGAAGCAGCAGCAGGAAACTAAATTAGAACAGGACAAGTCATTACCAGCACAGGAAAACCAATTTCAGATAGAATAAACATCAGAGTTCAGACCTAAATCCACTACAAAATCAAATTGACTACCTAGCCACCTAATTCAACTAAGCTAACCTAATCAAACAACAACCTAATCAAGTAACACTAACATGGAGTTTAATCAAAGGAAATTTTTAACAGAAGAAACTAATTCCACTCAACTTTGTAAACTCAATCCCATTATTCTTACAATTAGCTATCACTACGACAATTAAGTTCTCAAAAAAAAATACCATGTGACAAGCAACTGAGACATCATGAGTAAAAAGTAAAGATACAACATAATATTTGTAAGAAGGCTATCATAAGAGTTCTCCAATTTGCAGGCCAGGTTACCCAATTATACTGTGGCCCATATATATATCTTTTTTTTTTTTTTGCAGAACTTGGGTCTAATGACCTGGATTTGAATTCAATAGTAGCCTTTGAAAAATAAAAAATCATTGAGTAGTTGGGACTATGATATGGGCTTTATGCTAGAAATGTTTTATTTAGTGTTAAGAATCAAACACAAAAATTAGTATTTTTATATTAAAGTCAATTTACAAGCATTTTTTTTCATTCAACTCAATTACCCTTATCATCCATAAAATCCAACGAACTATTTTTACTTTATCATGCTTTAATTTGTAACGAGTTCTAACAGCGATAATCATGTATCAAATTGGGTACTATAATTAAGAACTTGAGAAAAGGAAAAGTGCGACTAAGAAAAAAGGTAGCGAAATCCTTAAGCCCACACTTGTGTTTGTATGAAAGGTGATAAATGCATGTGATTGAACTTTGCATTTAACAAAGAATTAGGGTGTCATGGAAGGGGTTCACTCAATGGACCATAATTGAAACCAAAAACACTGAAACTTAACTAAATGATCGTATGAGCATTATGAAAATTGTAAGAGAAACAAGTAGAAGACTTTATTACTGCTCACTGTACAAATACATATATAAACTACTGTTGACAAGAGTTTAAATACAAGTAAGAATATCATTAGCTGTTGACTTGAATATGGAGAAAGATAGAAGTTCATTAACTATACATCTAACCTCCAATACTCCAGGGGAAGCAAAAAGAGAGAAGATCCATGCATTTAAGAGGCCACTTTTTTATGGAGGATAGAAAAATAAGACCTGGAAAAATTTGAATATAAGTGTTAAAAGGTACTCAGAATCTTAGATAGTTGAATAAAAAAATTGGAAAAGAGAGAAAGATTAGAGATCAGAATAACAAACCCTAACTAACTGTACCAAACTAATTTTGTTACTGACCAACTCTCTTATCTCTTATCCCTTAACATACACCAACAAAAGATTTAGCATTTTTTAAGCAACACAACAACAAGGTTCAGTAACAAATTCAACTCAACTCAGTTATCCAGCAACAAATTTTACTTTCTGCAACAACCACATTTATGATATGTTCAGTATCAAATTCAACTTACAGCTGACAACAAATTCTACTTCTAGAATTCTAGCAACAAATTCAGCTATGATAACTATGACAACTTTCAGGCAGCAACAAAAACTTAAACCATGATAACTTTCAGGGAGCAACAAAAAAACTCCAATTCTCGAAATATGATTTACAGCAAATTAACATTAGCTAATCATAATTTCAGCAACAAACTCAACTTTCAACAATAAATTCAAGATGTACTAATAATTTACAGCAATGAAATTGAAAGAGGAATAACAAGGCCAAAGCTGAAACTCACTTGGGCAGAGAGATGAAGCAAAACTTAACTAAGTGATTATTCTGCAAAACAGCACCAAATTCAAGGTTCAATAAACTCAGTAATGATTTTTGGCGATGAACAAACTTAAGCTAAGTGATTATTTTGGCATGTCAACAACAAATTCAAGGTTCATGATAATTAGTAACAAATTTCAGCAACACATTCAACTTTCAGCAACAAATTACTTTTAGCAACAAAATCAAAGTACATTGATGCAGCACTAAAATTAAAGCAGAAAGACCAGGGGAAACTCACCAAATCGGGTTGCACGAAGGAAGTTGACGGCCAAGGAGAAGCTGAACGCAGGATTCAACAACCACCAGATTCAACACCAACCAGATTCATTGAAATCAACATTAAACTAGAGAAAGAACATGATCGAAAACTGGAGCCCACATGATTGAGAAGACGACGACCACCACCACCTGACGAAGCGAACGTAGGGTCACGGACTCACAGTGAGAGAACGAGAGCGTGACGAGGTGAGATACCCAGAGACTGAGAGTGACGAACTGAAAACGAGGGGAGAGACGAGGTGAGGGTGAGGGGATTCCGGCGCTGAGCTCGAGAGAGTGACGAAGTGAAGGTGAGAAGCTGCCCGTTGCCGACGCTAAGTTGAGGGAGCAGAGACAGAGAGACGAGGGCACGAGGTTGTTTCACTGGGAGTTAGGGTTCATTTCACTGAAAAAGGGGGAAATAAGGGGGTTGTTTCAATTTCTTTAAGTTCTTGTTGACATAAATTGATATATTATATAAATTATATTTTTTAAATTAAGAAAATGAGTGTGTAATTTTTTTAAATTAAGATAATGAGTGTGTAATTCTTTTAAATTAAGATAATAAAATTGATATATTATATAAATTATAAATTTTGTAATAATGAGTCTTATATTTTTATTTTTTATAAAAATATTTTATCCAATATACCAATAATTAATTTATCCTATGCATTTAAATAAACGAACAAAATTAACCACTCAAATAATTTAAATTAATTACGATATGATCAATTTTTATTTTAATATTTTACAATCATTTTAATAAGTTTTAAATTATTTTTTAAATTAAAATTATTAATAGTATTCAATCTAATTTTATAAATATAAAATTAGATTTAAAATTTTGATATTTAAAGTAAATTATATAAAATTATTATTACTTTTAGGCCACCCCCCAAAACCGTGACCACAGACCATTTTAGGCCACCCCTCCGAAAAACCGTGACCATAGACCCTTTTAGGCCACCCCTCCGAAAAACCGTGACCATAGACCCTTTTTGGTCACTGTAAAAAACCGTGACCATAGACACCTTTAAGCCACCCCCAAAAACCGTGACCATAAATCCTTTTAGGCCACCCTCAAAACCGTGACCATAGACCCCTTTAGGTCACCCCCCAAAACCGTGACCATAGACCCTTTTAGGTCACCCCCAAAACCGTGACCATAGACCCTTTTAGGCCACCCCCCAAAATCGTGACCATAGACCCTTTTAGGCCACCCCCCAAAACCGTGACCATAGACCCTTTTAGGCCACCCCCAAAACCGTGGCTATAGATCCCCTTTAGGTCATCCCCCAAAATCGTGACCATAGACCCTTTTAGGTCACCCTTTTTTTTAAAACCGTGACTATAGCTCTTTTTTTGTCACTGTAAAAAACCGTGACCATAGACCCCTTAGGTCATCCCCAAAACCGTGACCATAGACCCTTTTAGGCCACCCCCCAAAACCGTGACTATAGACCCCTTTACGCCACCCCCCAAAACTGTGACCATAGACCCTTTTACGCCACCCTTTTTTAAAAATCCATGACCATAGACCCTTTTTGGTCACTGTAAAAAATCGTGACCATAGACCCCTTTAGGTCACCCCTCAAAACTGTGACCATAGACCCTTTTAGGCCACCCTTTTTTAAAAAACCGTGACCATAGGTACTCTATGGTCACCCTTTCCAAAAAAACCATGACCATAGCTTTTTTTTTTCGTCACCCTAAAAAACCGTGACCATAGAGGGTCTATGGTCACGATTTTTTACCGTGACCAAAAAAACCGTGGCCATAGACCCAAAATGTTGTAGTGGTGGCCTTGTGGAAATTTTTGCACAAGTCAAGAAATACAACTTGAGGTTAAATCCTGAGAAATGTACCTTTGGCATCCAAAGAGGTAAATTCCTCGGCTTCTTACTTACGAGCCGAGGCATAAAAGCAAACCCTGAAAAATACCGAGTTGTTTTAGAAATGTAAAGTCCTTGAACTATAAGGGAGGTCCAACGATTAATAGGAAGACTTGTTGCTTTATCAAAATTTTACCTTGTTTAGCTTCTAAATGTTCTTGCTTTCTTCAATCACTCAAAAAGAAAAATGACTTCAAATGGGATGATGAATGCAAAACTGCTTTTTCAAACCTAAAAACTTGCCTTTCGAAACCTCCCATTTTGCAAAATCAAGAACTTGGAGAAGAACTAACATTTATCTATCAATTACTGACTTGGCAATTAGTTCTGTTCTTGTTACAGAAAAGGAAAAGATGCAAAAGCTTGTTTACTTCATTAGCAAATCACTGCAAAATGTCGAGCTTCGCTACCCGAAGATAGAAAAAATCACCCTCGCCTTAATATTCTCAGCTAGGTGTCTTCGACCTTATTTCTAGAATCATACCATCAATGTCCAAACTCAGCAACCACTACGACAAGTGCTCACAAAACCAAAACTAGCTAGGCGATTAATAAAGTGGTCTATCGAATTATCCGAGTTTGATATCAGATATCAATCCCAAGGCTCCATCAAATCATAATACCTTACCAGATTTATTATCGAGTTTACTGCTCTGTCAAAGCTCATCAGTACACAGTCATACACTGCCACCCTTTTATAATCCACACTAGTTACACCATGCATCCATTTCATTAACTTTTGCGACATCGGCCAAGCATACGATTGGTGATGGCCTTATATCTAATATTTGAAAACAAGAAACATTCTGCCTGAAATCGCTAATTTGAAAAATTCTGAAGATAAGCTTCATTTTTTACATTGTTAAATGATAATCTGTATAGACAAGGATATACCCATCCCCTATTAAAGTGTTTAAACAGGTCAGAAGCCGATCTTGCCCTGGCCGAGGCCCATGAAGGAATATGCAGCACACATATTGGAGCACAAAGCTTATCATTCAAAATTCTCCAAGCCGATTTTTTTTTGCCAAGCTTACAAAAAGACTATCATCAAAAGGTGAAAAATTGTACAAACTGTCAAAAACATGCTCTAATAATACATATACCAGCCAAGCTATTACATAACTCTGAGTGGATTAAGGCACAACTGCTGGCCAAAATCACATCACAGTAAATGATTTTCTTTGTTTGAAAGCACATTATATGCAAATTTAGTATACCCCCATCATATTATTACTAACAATGGTCTTCAATTTGTCGATCATAATTTCACATCATTTTGCAGAAATTAAAAATTCAACAACACTTCTCTTCAGTTGAACAACCACAGACTAACGGATTAGCTGAAGCTGCAAATAAAGTTGTCTTACATGATTTTAGAAAGAAATTGGATTATGCAAAAGGACTTTGGGCCGAGCTGATTCCAAAAATCCTTTGGGGTTATAACACCACTACAAATTCTACTACTAAGAAAACCCCATTCCGTTTAGTCTATGGGTCTAATGGAAGGATTCCTTTGGAGATCTCTCAATGCTTACTAAGAACACAAGCAATCAATCACGATGAAACTCGGAGAATCGAACTAGATTTAATTGAAGAAATCCGAGACATAGTCTCTGTCCACCACCAAGCAATGTAATAAAACATAACTTGGCGGTACAATCAGAAGGAAAATCCTAGGCCATTTCAAGTTGGTGACTTGGTACTCAGAAGGACTGAGCAAGCCAGATGACCTCCATATCATGGGAAACTTGCAGTCGAATGGGAAGGTGATGACGGGATTTCTTATACCCTTTTTCACAGAATTTTTAGTTTGTTTTTAGTCATATTTTGTTAAGTTTTATTATGTTTTAGTAGATTTTAGTGCAAAATTCACATTTTGGATACCACTTTGAGTTTTTTTGTTTTTCTTATGATCTTATGTGATTTTTGGGTGATTTGGCATATTTTGGCAAACTCTGATTCAGAGACAAAGAAAGGATAGCAGATGCTGTCAAATCCTGACCTCTATGCATTCAAATGAGCATTTCTGGAGCTACAGAGATCCAATTGAGGTGCGCTTAACAATGTTTGAAAGCTAACTTCTAGGGCTTTCTATCAATATACAAATAGTCTATACTTTTCGTTGGAGACAACTGCCCAAAACGGGCATTGAACGCCCAACTTACTCTCTTTCTATGTTCAACGCCCAAACAGGACCAACCTCCCAAATTGAACGCTAAAACTGGCATTCAATGCTAGCCAGGGAGTAGGCACAGCATTAAATGCCCAGAATACAAGTTAAACGCCAGGCTTCAGCCCAAACACTCACCAAGTAGGCCCCAAAGTGGATTTTAGCACTTCTTCGCTTAATTATTTCCTTTTTGTAATTTTTAATTAAAAACAATATCTTTTAGTTTTAGTCTTAGAGTTTTTATTATAAATAAGGGACTTCCTTCCTCCTGAGGATCATCCCTCCCAGGAAGGGAGAAGCATAGACACATTACATTATGCTTAAGTTTTCTTTGGATATTATGAGCGGCTGAACCTTCTACGTTAAGGATAGGAGCTCTGCTCATCCCCATGGATTAATATTATTGCTTTTCTACTTTAATACATGTTTGATTCCATTCTATGATGTATTTTTGTTCTTCATCTTTATAAATCTGGGGTGGAACGAGAGTATGACCCCTTATTCTACATGGGCTCTTGTGGATCCTTAGCCGGACATTATTGAGTTGCAGCTTGAGAATACATCACAGGTTCCAAGAGAGTATCTAGGCAAACTGGAATACATGATATAAAATCTCGTTAGTCATGGGTAATTGAGGTCTCTGTGGTGGTAAGGCTAGAATCATAGAGCTTCACTCTCTGATCCGGAAGATCCGACCTTGTCTGTGGCGTTTTGAGTAGGATCATCATAGATTGAATTGCGTGCGTGATGGTGTTTTTGTGGAAAAACGAATTCTGATACACATAACTAACTGGCAAGTGTACCAGGTCGTATCAAGTAGTAATAACTCACTTAGAGTGAGGTCGATCCCACAGGAATTGATGGATCAAGCAACTTTAGTGGGTGATTAGTTTAGTCAAGCTAACATTGAGTGAATTGTGTGAAGTGTAACCAACAGAAAGTAAATGGCAGTGAATTAAAAGTTGCAGAAAGTAAAATTGACTGAAACTTAAAGAGCAAGAAATGTAAATTAACAGAATCATAAATGACAAGAAATTGAATGTAAAGGGGATTGGGTGCTGGAAATTAAAGAGGCAATGAAACAAGCAATCAAAGAGATCTTGAGAACAAGTGACAGGAAATTTAAAGGGCAGGAAAATTAAATTTAGATCACAGTAGCTCAAATGAAAAATGCAGAGGAATACACGTGCAGGAAAGTAAATTGGGAGCAATAGAATAGAAAGTAAAAATTGCAGCGAAGGAAATTGTAGCAGAAAAGTAAACAAACAAGAAGACTGAGATCAATTCTCAAATCTCAAAGAGCACTTGATAATTTCAATGAAACAGTGAAAAAAATAGCAAAGCAAAATTGCTTGAAAAAGCTAAACAGAGATGAAATTCAGCTTAATTGCAAAATGAAATTGAAGATCTCAGGAAATCAAAGAGACTAGAAAACAAGTCTAGATCTCAATTCCTTCCTTGATCCAACAGCAAATAACTTGAAGAAGAAAGAGAAATGAAAACAGTAAAGAGACTTTGATTCAAATCACACTTCACTAAAATGTTGCAGAAGAAGAACAAAGAGAAATCTCAAAGGGAGAATGAAACAGAATTCCTTCAATTCTCCACCCAAGATTCAAAACAAAAAATGAAAACTAAAAGAGAGAGTAAAATGAAAACTAAAGAATGCAAAACTCCCTATTAGAGCCAGCCTTCCCTAATGGAGAGCTCCTCTAATGAAATGAAACAGATGCCTTTTTATAGGCTTTACCCAATGAAAATGAAATTACAATTAAAATGAAAATCCTAATTCTAGCTTGTTCTTGTGCCTTTGAGTCAATGGGCCTTGCTTGCTTTTTATTTGAAGAGTAGATCCGGTTGGCTTTTTAATTTGGTGAAGAATTGAATTAAATTGGATTTTTGGTTGAATTTGGACCATGGGTGTTGCTCCCAGGGCAAGGCTCGGCTCTTGGCAAGAGCTTTGGCCAAGAGCTTTGGTTCCCTTCCTTGCCAAAGTGTGCGCACGTTCCTTCCTTGTGACAAGAGAGCTTTAAGCTCTTGGCAAGAGCTTTTCTTGTCCTTGAGGTCCATGGTTCAAGCCTTGGGTGAAGCACTTGCTGGCCATTTTCCTTGGCACATGAGTAGCGCTACTTCCTTGCTTCCCTTAGTATCTCTCTTCAAATCCTGGTGGAAGCACTTTGATTCATTTTTGCTTGTTTTTAGCTCTTAAAGATGCTTTTCAATCATACCTCAATTCTATGCAAAATATGGATTTCCATATATCGTTGGAAAGCTCTGAATGTCAGCTTTCCAACGCAACTAGAAACACATCAATCCCTTTGAAGAAGGCATGGTCATGTTGCAAGCGCCCAGATTTTAACTTAGTGAAAATTTTGCTTCCAGGCTCATTTTCCTTGATTTTTCCTTGAAGAAGCCCGAAAAAGCTCTTGGAAAAAGCTCTTGGCAAGAGCTTTAGGCAAGAGCTTTGCTTTGAGTTTTGCCTTGCTTTTTGAAGTAAAGCTCTTGGCAAGAGCTTTGTGCCTTTGCTCCTTGTTATGAGACACGCTTTTCTTCCCTTGGGCCTCGCTTTTCTTCCTTAGTTTAGTCATGGGCCACGCTTTTAAAAGCGTGGCCTAAGGCTCTAAAGTGTGCTCTAACTTCAAAGTGTGCCCCAAAACTCTTTTTTTCTCCTTTTTAGCTTATTTTGTGCTTCTTTGCTTCTTTTTCTTCTTATTTCCTACAAGATTTATAAAATTAAAAGATCAAGGAAATATACCATTTAATCACAAAAGTATTCAATATTTAAGCACAAATCATCAATTTCTTGTATGAAAAAGCATAGAAAAACATGACATGGTGACATGTCATCACAACACCAAACTTAAACCTTGCTTGTCCCCAAGCAAGAAAAGAATCATGCAATAAAGATTGACAATCCAAGGTGAGAAGAATAGCAAGTTAATGTTCATGGCAAGATAGTTTTCAATGCATGCTACAATCACAAAAGAAATGTAAATGATGGATGCTTTTATCTAGCTCATTTTATGAAATCTTTTCCTTATAATTCTTCCTTGAAACAAGCTTTTGATTTTTTTTTCTTATTAGCTTCTCCTTTTGGGTGCTTTACCCCATGAGTTAATGACAAAGCTACGATTCTAAATACTTTGTTTTCAAGCATTACCACTTGATACATAAGCACCACAAGCATTTGAATTAGAGGACTTCGTTAAGCTCATTTTTTTTCTGACTCTCTAATCATTGATGCTCAGAACCTTGAGCTTTGAGGGAGTGCTTTTGCACTTGAGCCTAGCCTTGACTTCTAAGTATTTTGTTTTCAAGCATTTGGGTTGATACATAAACACCACAAGTACTTAACAAATAAATTGCCATTGGAACTCAAAGCCTTTAGCTTTCTCATTCTTTCCCTTTTTCTTTTCTTGCCCTTTTTTTTTGCTTTTTTCAAGGTTTTCATGATTTCAAAAGATTTCACAAAATGTCTTTGATGAAAACTTCAATTGAATAAAATCTAATGCAATTGAACAACAATCAAACATACTAGCTTTCCAATACTTGTATGCACATGCTAAATTCTTCTTTAATTCCTTGTTTGTTTATGATCATGATGATTTACTACTTTTGAACTCACAGAATTCAAGTTGGTAGTTATAATGTCACAGCACCATGTTACAATCAAAATTTAGGCTATGCTTATTCATACACACATGTAAACAGAGAAGATAATAAGGCAATCATGCAATTTAAAGTGCTAGAAACAAATGAGAGGAAAAAGAACTTTACAACCTTGTAGTCCATCTTCTCTATTGTTGTCATTTTCCTCCCATTCTTCTCCTTCCCATACCAAACTCAGCATGCTTATTCATCCTCAAGCAATAATTAAAACAATGGCTATAGGGCTAAGATGGATCATGAATGTCTTACTGAGGTGAGCGGAAATTGGCAGATTAAGAATTAATTAGGGAAATGGCGTTACGAGTACAGTTCTTAACCGGAAAAAAATCCACTTATCAATTTTAAAAAAAGGGTTGTCACAAATTTTAGAAATAAAATACTGGGAGTATGAGTCCCAGGTCGTCTCCCAACGAGTTGCAGGAAGATGTGCTATTTTATCAATTAGAGGTTTTCAAAATGGGTTTTGAGTTTGATGAACAGAAAATTAAATTAGAGAATTTATATGATTTAAATAAAATCTTGACCGGGAGAAGATTAATTGGAAGTTCTATCCTTGTTGGAATTTTCATTTAGTTAACCCTCAACGAATGAAGGAAAGTCAAATTAAAAGTCAACTTCTATTCACAAGTCCTAATCCTCTCCCTTGGGAAGGATTAGAGTTAGTGACTAACAAGCCAACCAACAATGAACCAATTACAATTGAACTCTTGAGTATTCCAACTCAAGGTTCTCCTTTTAATCAACTTCCAATCAAGTTGGGGAATTACTCCATCATTATAAATGTAAACTTCACAAAATCAATAAAGGGAATAAGAAGAGACATAATAAATAATGATGAAAGAGATTAATTAAAAGTAAAAATAGTTTTGTATTAATAAACTATGAAAATAATCCAATATCAACTCTGGACAGATTGAGAATATGGAAGAGTAAATGAAAAGTAAATAACAAACTATAATGACCAGTACCGGAGGTAGACTCTTCTCAAAAGCTAAAGCCAAAAATCTTCAATCCTAATTTATGAATGTCAAAAAGAGAAACCTAGGGGAGGAGTAAAATCAGATCTAAAAACTTGAAATTATGCGGAATGAATTGTTGCCCTTGTCTCTGCATGTTCCCTAGCTCTAATCTGTGTTTCTGGGCCAAAAACTGGGTTGAAATGCGGCCCAGAATCTATGCCAGCGACTTCTGTAATTTTGCAGATCGCGCACGTCACGTGGCCGCGTCGTCCACGCATTCGCGTCACTCAGCATTTTTCGCACCACGTGTGCGCGTCGTCCACGTATTCGCGTCATTCGTGCAACTTCCAATCTGCGCGGTCGCGTCAGGCACGCGAGCGCGTCACTGTGATTTCTTCCATTTCGTGCGGTCGCGTGAGCCATGCGACCGCGTGACTTCTCGCTGGTCATCTCCTCAATTCCTTGTGTTCCTTCCACTTTTGCATGTTTCCTTCATTCCTTACGCCATCCTTGCCCTATGAAGCCTGAAACACTTAACACATAGATCACGGCATCGAATGGTACGAAGGAAAATAAAAATATACAACTAAAAGGTCTTTAGAAAGCAAGTTTTCAATCATAGAATATTTTTAGGAAGGAATTGTAAATACATGCAAATCATATGAATAAGTGGGCTAAGACTTGATAAAACCACACAATTAAACACAATATGAATCATAAAATAGTGGTTTATCAACCTCCCCACACTTAAACATTAACATGTCCTCATGCTAAGTTGAAGGAGATAAATATGAATGAATAGGGACATGTAAGACTCATGCAATGCAATGCAACCTATATACATATGAATGCAACTATATGAGTTTGTCTATATGATTAAAAATAGATAAGTTCTCTAAGACGAAACATGGGGCAGATTTCACTAATTCAAATTATATTATAAAAGCAGGTAAATTTGTAAGAAGATAGCTCGTGAAAGCAGGGAATACAGGACCGAGCATTGAACCCTTACTATTGGTGCGTGTGCACTCTAATCATCTCTAGTATATGGGGTAATCACTCTATCCTTTTCTAATCATGCTTTTAAAAATTTTTTTTTTCACCTAACTAATTGAAGAACTGAAGATTGATGGTTTAGAAGTTATAGTAAACTCTCGTTGTAAGTGTAGTTACTAAACCAAGCAATCAACCTTTCTTACAAAAATTTTGGTTGTCACAAGTAACAAACCCTAAATAAATTGATAACCGAAGTATTCAAACCTCAGGTCGTCTTCTCAAGGAATTGCAGGGAGGTATGTTCTTATTATTGGTTATGAAAAAGTATATTTTTGGGGTTTTCAAAAAGGTTGAACAAGTAATATAAAATAACAAGTCGTTAAAATAATAACTAATAAAGCTCTTGGAAAGGTATGAGAACTGGAAGTCCTATCCCGGTTATCCTTATCAATTGTGATGAGAATCGAATTTTTCTCCTACTAAGTCAACCTTGAACTATGAAGGTAAGTCAAGTGGATGAATTAATTTTAATTCCTCAGGTCCTAGTCTTTCCTTGGGAAAGGCTAGACTTATTAGAACTCGAATTAATTCTTGAAGAATTCCAATTTTTAGTCAACAATGAGTTTGATAACTCAAGAGTTACCAATTAATCAACCAAAGCCAAAAGGAAATAAAATCTACATGAATGAAAATAATTTGGATAGAGCCCAAGCATCAGTAACATATAAGTCTGAAATACCTCAATTGCATTAATAAAATAAAATCAATCCAAATATGAAGAGTCATAAGCCAAATAAGCAACATCAATAATCAACAATTAAAAGAAGTCGACATAAAAAGATATTGAACCTGATAAAAAGATGAGATAAAAATATTCCTAAGTTCTAAAAATCCTAATCCTAATCCTAAGAGAGAGGAGAGAACCTCTCTCTCTAAAAACTACATCTAAACTAAAAATTATGAATTATGAAAAGCATCTTGAGTCTCTGCAAGTTCCCTGACTTTAATTTGTGTTTCTGGGCCGAAACCTGGGTTGAAATGTGGCCCAGAATCTCTGTCAGTGACTTTTGTAATTCTGCAGATCGCGCACATCACGCGTCCGTGTCGTCCACGCGTTCGCGTCACTTAGCATTTCTCGTACCACGCGTGAGTGTCGTCCACGCTTTCGCGTCGTTCGTGCAGCTTCCAGAAATCTTTTTATGTTAGCCTAAAGCTCCAATTCAGGGGTTGGACATGGCTTAATAGCCAGCCAGCTTTAGGATGGCATTACATGCATTGTGGTGATTCGTTGAAGACCAATCCCAAGGGAGTTTGGACATGGCATTACAACCAGCTAGGATTCAATATGTTACCATGAAACTCTAGAATTCATTCTTAAAAGTTTTGAAGCCATAGAATAATTTAAAAAATTTTTCGAAAATAATTTTTCTGGAAAAACGAAAACAAAAAAATTTTAAAAAATTTTGAAAACTTTTTGAAAAGAAAATTACCTAATCTGAGCAACAAGATGAACCGTCAGTTGTGCATACTCGAACAATCCCCGGCAACGGCGCCAAAAACTTGGTGGACGAAATTGTGATCATCAACAATGGCTCCAAAGATTTGGTGCTCTCAAACGTGAATCTCACTTTGTCACAACTCCACACAACTAACCAGCAAGTGTACTGGGTCGTCCAAGTAATACCTTATGTGAGTAAGGGTCAATCCCACAGAGATTGTTGGTATGAAGCAAGCTATGGTCATCTTGTAAATCCCAGTCAGGCGGATTTAACTGGATTAAGAGATTATTGGTTTAAATAAAGATAATAAAATAAACAGAAAATAAAGATAAATTTACTCATGTAATTCAATGGTGGGAGTTTCAGATAGGTGTATGGAGGTGCTGTGTTCCTTCTGAATCTCTGCTTTCCTACTTCTTCCTTCTAGTTTTTCATCACTCCTTTCTATGGCAAGCTGTATGTAGGGCATCATCGTTGTCAATGGCTATATCCTATCCTCTCAGTGAAAAAGGTCCAAATGCTCTGTCACAGCACGGCTAATCATCTGTCGGTTCTCAATCAGGTTGGAATAGAATCCAGTGATTCTTTTGTGTTTGTCACTAACGCCCAGCCTTCAGGAGTTTGAAGCTCGTGACAGTCATTCAATCCCGGAATCCTACTCGGAATACCACAGACAAGGTTAGACTTTCTGGATTCCCATGAATGCCGCCATCAATTCTAGCTTATACCACGAAGATTCTGATCAAGGAATCCAAGAGATATGCGCCCGGTCTAAGGTAGAACGGAAGTGGTTGTCGGTCACGCGCGTTCATAGGTGAGAATGATGATGAGTGTCACAGATCATCACATTCATCAAGTTGAAGTGCAGCGAATATCTTAGAACAGGAATAAATCGAATTGGATAGAAAATAGTAGTAATTGCATTAAAACTTGAGGTACAGCAGAGCTCCACACCCTTAATATATGGTGTGTAGAAACTCCACCATTGAAAATACATAAGTGAAAGGTCCAGGCATGGCCGAATGGGCAGCCCCCAGATCTAAGAACTAAACGTCCCAAGATTGAATAATACAATCGAAGATATCTAATAAACTAGTAAAAAGTTCTATTTATACTAAACTAGCTACTAGGGTTTACAAAGGTAAGTAATTGATGCATAAATTCACTTTCGGGGCCCACTTGGTGTGTGCTTGGGCTGAGCTTGATATATTCACGAGCTGAGGCTTCTTTTGGAGTTGAACTCCAAGTTGTAACGTGTTTTGGGCGTTCAACTCTGGTTCGTGACGTGTTTCTGGCGTTTGACACCAGAATGCAGCATGGAACTGGCGTTGAGCGCCAGTTTACATCGTCAAATCTTGAATAAAGTATGGACTATTATATATTTCCGGAAAGCTCTGGATGTCTACTTTCCAACGCCGTTGAGAGCGCGCCATTTGAAGTTTTTTAGCTCCAGAAAATCTATTTTGAGTGCAGGGAGGTCAGATTCCAACAGCATCAACAGTCCTTTGTCAGCCTCCTATCAGAGTTTTGCTCAGGTCCCTCAATTTCAGCCAGAAAATACCTGAAATCACAGAAAAACACAAAAACTCGTAGTAAAGTCCAACAATGTGAATTTAGCATAAAAACCAATGAAAACATCCCTAAAAGTAACTAGATCATACTAAAGATCACCTAAAAATAATGTCAAAAAGCATATAAATTATCCGCTCATCACAACACCAAACTTAAATTGTTTCTTGTCTCCAAGCAACTGAAAATCAATTAGGATAAAAAGAAGAGAATATACTATGAATCTCAAAATATCAATGAATATTAATTCTAATTAGATGAGAGGGACTTGTAGCTTTTTGCTTCTGAACAGTCTTGGCATCTCACTTTTTCCTTTGAAGTTTAGAATGATTGGCTTCTATAGGAACTTAGAATTTCAGATAGTGTTATTGATTCTCCTAGTTAAGTTTGTTGATTCTTGAACACAGCTACTTTTATGAGTCTTGGTCGTGGCCCTAAGCATTTTGTTTTCCAGTATTACCACCGGATACATAAATGCCACAGACACATGACTGGGTGAACCTTTTCAGATTGTGACTCAGCTTTGCTAGAGTCCCCAGTTAGAGGTGTCCAGAGCTCTTAAGCACACTCTTTTTGCTTTGGAGCACGACTTTAACCACTCAGTCTCAAGCTTTTCACTTGGACCTGCATGCCACAAGCACATGGTTAGGGACAGCTTGATTTAGCTGCTTAGGCCTGGATTTTATTTCCTTGGGCCCTCCTATCCATTGATGCTCAAAGCCTTGGATCCTTTTTACCCTTGCCTTTTGGTTTTAAGGGCTATTGGCCTTTTCTGCTTGCTTTTTCTTTTTCTTTCTATTTTTTTTGCTACCCTTTTTTTTCCGCAAGCTTTTGCTATTCACTGCTTTTTCTTGCTTCAAGAATCAATTTTATGATTTTTCAGATTGTCAATAACATTTCTCCTTGTTCATCATTCTTTCAAGAGCCAACAATTTTAACATTCATAAACAACAAGATTAAAAATATGCACTGTTCAAGCATTCATTCAGAAAACAAAAAGTATTGTCACCACATCAATATAATTAAATTAAATTCAAGGACAATTTTTGAAATTTATGTACTTCTTGTTCTTTTGAATTAAAAACATTTTTCATTAAAGAGAGGTGAAGGATTAATGAAATTATTCATAGCTTTAAGACATAGTTACTAACTACTAATGATCATGAAGTAGAGACACAAAACATAGATAAACATATAACATACAAACCGAAAAGCAGAGAAAATAAGAACAAGGAATGAGTCCACCTTAGTAAAGGTGGCGCCTTCTTGAAGGACCAATGGTGCTCTTTGAGCTCCTCTATGTTTCTTCCTTGCTTCTGTTCCATGATCCCTAGTGATTTTAGTGCTCCTATCCTTAGTTGCTCCCAATAATTGTGTGGAGGAAAATTTATCCCCTGAGGTATCTCAGGGATCTCTTGATTTGCAGTCAAATGTTCTACCACTGAGCTATAGACCCTATAGATGAATCTCTCCATCTCCTATGACTCGGAAGTGGAAGTTTTTGTCTTCTCTTTCCTCTTTCTAGAGGTTTCTCTGGCCTTTGGTGCCATCAATGGTTATAGAAAAACAAAAAGCTATGCTTTTACCACACTAAACTTAAAATGTTGCTCGCCCTCGAGCAAAAGAAGAAAGAATGGAAAAAGATATGGAGGAGAAGGAGAGATGTGTATGTTTCGGACATATGGGTGGGATTGGGTGGGGAAGAGATGGATGGATGTGAGTGGTGAAGGGGTGATGGGGAAGAGAGATTGAGGTGATTGGTGAAGAAGAGAGAAGGTGAGTTGAGGTGGGTGGAGATCCTGTGGGGTCCACAATTCCTAAGGTGATCCTGTGGGGTCCACAGATCCTGGGGTGTCAAGGATTTACATCCCTGCACCCATTAGGTATGTATAATGCCTTAGCATACAATTCTGGCATTTAAACGCCGAAGTGATGCTCATTTTGGGCGTTCAACGCCCAATTGCAACATGTTTCTGGCGTTGAACGCCAGTTCCATGCTTCTTCCTGGCGTTCAGCGCCAGCTTTCCTCAAGGCATATTCCTGGTGTTCAAACGCCAGGATGTTGCTTGTTTTTGGCGTTCAACGCCAGATCCATGCTCTCTTCTGGCATTGAACGCCAGCCAGATGCTCCTTACTGGCGTTTAAACGCCAGTAAGTCCTTCCTCAAGGGTGTGATTTTTCTTCTGCTGTTTTTTATTCTGTTTTTAATTTTTGTATTTTTTTCGTGACTCCACATGATCATGAACCTAATACAACATAAAATAACAGTAAAATAAAAAAAATAAAATAAAATTAGATAAATAAAAATTGGGTTGCCTCCCAACAAGCGCTTCTTTAATGTCAATAGCTTGACAGTGGGCTCTCATGGAGCCTCACAGGTGATCAGGTCAATGTTGTATAGTCCCAACACCAAACTTAGAGTTTGGTTGTGGGGATTCAACACTGAACTTAGAGTTTGGTTGTAGCCTCCCAACACCAAACTTAAAGTTTGATTGTGGGGGCTCTATTTGACTCTGTACTGAGAGAAGCTCTACATGCTTACTCTCCCTTGTTACAGAAGGATAGCCGTGTGCCTTAAACACAAGGTAGTCCCCATTCAATTGAAGGACTAATTCTCCTCTGTTAACATTTATCACAACTTCTGCTGTGGCTAGGAAAGGTCTTCCAAGGATGATGCAATCAGCAGGAATGTAAAGGCCTTTAACCTTTACCAACACGTCCTCTACTAATCCATAAGCTTGTCTTACTGACTTGTCTGCCAATTGTAATGAGAATAAGGCAGGTTGTACTTCAATGATCCCCAGCTTCTCCATTACAGAGAGTGGCATAAGATTTATGCCTGACCCTAGGTCACACAGAGCTTTTTCAAAGGTCATGGTGCCTATGGTACAGGGTATTAAGAATTTCCCAGGATCTTGTTTCTTTTGAGGTAGAGTCTGCTAAACCCATGTATCAAGTTCACTAATGAGCAAGGGAGGTTCACCTTCCTAAGTCTCATTACCAAATAACTTGGCATTCAGCTTCATGATGGCTCCTAGATATTGAGCAACTTGCTCTCCAGTTACATCTTCATCCTCTTCAGAGGAAGAATAATCTTCAGAGCTCATGAATGGCAGAAGGAGATTTAATGGGATCTCTATGGTCTCTATATGAGCCTCAGATTCCTTTAGGTCCTCAATAGGGAACTCCTTCTTGTTTGAGAGACGTCCCAGGAGGTCTTCCTCACTAGGATTTTCGTCCTTCTCCTCCCTTGTGCATTCGGCCATATTGATTACATCAATGGCCTTGCACTTTCCATTTGGATTTTCTTCTGTATTCCTTGGGAGAATACTGGGAGGAGTTTCAGTGACTTTCTTACTCAGCTAGCCCACTTGTGCCTCCAAATTTCTGATGGAGGACCTTGTTTCACTCATGAAACTTAAGGTGGCTTTAGACAGATCAGAGACTAAATTTGCTATATTAGAGGGGCTCTGCTCATAATTCTCTGTCTGTTGCTGAGAAGATGATGGAAAATGCTTGTTATTGCTTAGCCTATTTCTTCCACCATTATTAAAGCCTTGTTGAGGCTTTTGTTGATCCTTCCATGAGAAATTTGGATGATTTCTCCATGATGAATTATAGGTGTTTCCATAAGGTTTACCTATGTAATTTACCTCTGCTATTGCAGGGTTCTCAGGATCATAAGCTTCTTCAGAAGCTGCCTCTTTAGTACTGTTGGATGCATTTTGCCATCCATTCAAACTTTGAGAAATGATGTTGACTTGCTGAGTCAACACTTTGTTCTGAGCCAATATGGCATTCAGAGCATCAATTTCAAGAACTCCCTTCCTCCGAGGCGTCCCATTATTCATGGAATTCCTCTCAAAAGTGTACATGAATTGGTTATTTGCAACCATGTCAATAAGTTCTTGAGCTTCTGCAGGCGTTTTCTTTAAGTGAATGGATCCACCTGCAGAATGGTCCAATGACATTTTGGAAAACTCAGATAGACTATAATAGAATATATCTAATATGGTCCATTCTGAAAACATGTCAGAAGGACACTTTTTGGTCATCTGCTTGTATCTTTCCCAAGCTTCATAGAGGGATTCACCATCTTTTTGCTTGAAAGTCTGAACATCCACTCTAAGCTTGCTCAACTTTTGAGGAGGAAAGAATTTATCCAAGAAGGCCGTGACCAGCTTATCCCAGGAGTCCAGGCTATCTTTAGGTTGTGAGTCCAACCATGTTCTAGCTCTGTCTCTTACAGCAAAAGGGAAAAGTATGAGCCTATAGACTTCAGGATCTACTCCATTAGTCTTAACAGTCTCACAAATCTGCAAGAACTCAGTTAAAAACTGATAAGGATCTTCAGATGGAAGTCCATGAAACTTGCAGTTCTGTTGCATCAAAGCAACTAATTGAGGTTTTAACCCAAAATTGTTTGCTCCAATGGCAGGAATTGAAATGCTTCTTCCATCAAACTTGGACATTGCTTTAGTGAAATCACCAAGCATCCTCCTTGCATTATTGTTGTTGGGTTCGGCTGCCATCTCCTTTTCTTGTTCAAAAATTTCAGAAAGGTTGCCTCTGGATTGTTGTAATTTAGCTTCTCTTTGTTTCCTTTTCAAAGTCCTTTCAGGTTCTGGATCAGCTTCAACAAAGATGCCTTTTTCCTTATTCCTGCTCATATGAAAGAAAAGAGAAAAAGAAAAAGGAATAGGAATCCTCTATATCTGGACAAAGAGGATCCTTATTATTAGTAGAAGAAGAAAGGAATAAGAGTGGAGAATCCAATCACAAGGGTGAGGATAGAGGCAATGATTGGAGATGAAGAGAGGTAAAGAGAAGTGTTAGTAAATAAATAAATAAATAAATAGAAGAAGCGAAGAGAGGGAGAATTTGAAAATAATTTTGAAAAAGTAGTTAATGATTTTCGAAAATTAAAGATAAGATATAATTAAAATTAAAATTTAAAACAATTAAAAAGAATTTTTGAAAAAGAGATGAGATATTTTCAAAAATTAAAGAGGGAAAAGTAGTTAGGTGGTCTTGAAAAAGATAAGAAACAAACAAAAAGTCAAATAGTTAGTTGAAAAAGATATTAAAATCAAATTTGAAAAGATAAGAAGATAAGAAGTTAGATGAGATATTTTAAAATCAAATTTTTTAAAAAGATAAAATTTTGAAAAAGATATGATATAAAAGATAAGATAAGATAGATTTAATTTTTAAAATTAAAATTAATTACTTAACTAACAAGAAACTAAAAGATAAGATTCTAGAATTTAAAGATTGAACCTTTCTTAACAAGAAAGTAACAAACTTCAAATTTTTGAATCAATCATATTACTTGTTAGTATAATTTTTGAAAATCAAGATAAAATTAAGAAAAAGATTTTTGAAAAATATTTAAAAAGATTTTCGAAAATTAATAAGAAAAATGAAAAAGATTTAATTTTTGAAAAAGTTTTAAAAAGATAAGATTTTTTTAAAATTGAACATTTGACTTGACTTGTAAGAAACAACTAATTTTAAAAATTTTTGACCAAGTCAACTCAAATTTTCAAAAATTTGGAGAGAAATAAGGAAAAGATATTTTTTATTTTTAAATTTTTAATTATGAGAGAGAAAAACACAATTATGACCCAAAACATGAAAATTTTTTATCAAAACCAATTATGCATGCAAGAACACTATGAATATTAAGATGAACACCAAGAACACTTTGAAGATCATGATGAACATCAAGAACATATTTTTGAAAAATTTTTTATGCAAAGAAAACATGCAAGACACCAAACTTAGAAATCTTTAATGCATGGATTCTAACAAACGAAAAATGCATATGAAAAACAACAAAAGATGCAAAACAAGAAAACATCAAGATCACACAAGAAGACTTACCAAGAACAACTTGAAGATCATGAAGAACACCATGAACACATGAATTTTCGAAAAATGCATAATAAATTTTTTAAAACATGCAATTGACACCAAACTTAAAAATTGACTCAAGACTCAAACAAGAAACACAAAATATTTTTGGTTTTTATGATTTTCTAATTTTTTTTGTATTTTTATTATATTTTTTTCGAAAAACATATGGAAAAAGAAAATAAGAAATTCAAAATCTTTAAGAAGAATTCCAGGAATCTTTTTATGTTAGCCTAAAGCTCCAATTCAGGGGTTGGACATGGCTTAATAGCCAGCCAACTTTAGGATGGCATTTCATGCATTGTGGTGATTAGTTGAAGACCAATCCCAAGGGAGTTTGGATATGGCTTTACAGCCAGCTAGGATTCAACATGTTACCATGAAACTCTAGAATTCATTCTTGAAAGTTTTGAAGCCATAGAATAATTTAAAAAAATTTTCGAAAATAATTTTTTTGGAAAAATGAAAACAAAGAAAAATTTTGAAAAATTTTTGAAAACTTTTTGAAAAGAAAATTACCTAATCTGAGCAACAAAATGAACCGTCAGTTGTCCATACTCGAACAATCCCCAGCAACGGCGCCAAAAACTTGGTAGACAAAATTGTGATCATCAACAGTGGCTCCAAAGATTTGGTGCTCTCAAACGTGAATCTTACTTTGTCACAACTCCGCACAACTAACCAGCAAGTGTACTGGGTCGTCCAAGTAATACCTTACGTGAGTAAGGTCGATCCCACAGAGATTGTTGGTATGAAGCAAGCTATGGTCATCTTGTAAATCCCAGTCAGGCGGATTTAACTGGATTAAGAGATTATTGGTTTAAATAAAGATAATAAAATAAACAGAAAATAAAGATAAAGTTACTCATGTAATTCAATGGTGGGAGTTTCAGATAGGTGTATGGAGGTGTTATGTTCCTTCTGAATCTCTGCTTTCCTACTTCTTCCTTCTAGTTTTTCATCACTCCTTTCTATGGCAAGCTGTATGTAGGGCATCACCGTTGTCAATGGCTATATCCCATCCTCTCAGTGAAAAAGGTCCAAATGCTCTGTCACAGCACGACTAATCATCTGTCGGTTCTCAATCAGGTTGGAATAGAATCCAGTGATTCTTTTGCGTCTGTCACTAACACCCAGCCTTCAGGAGTTTGAAGCTCGTCACAGTCATTCAATCCCGGAATCCTACTCGGAATACCACAGACATGGTTAGACTTTCCGGATTCCCATGAATGCCGCCATCAATTCTAGCTTATACCACGAAGATTCTGATCAAGGAATCCAAGAGATATGCGCCTGGTCTAAGGTAGAACGGAAGTGGTTGTTGGTCACGCGCGTTCATAGGTGAGAATGATGATGAGTGTCATGGATCATCACATTCATTAAGTTGAAGTGCAACGAATATCTTAGAATAGGAATAAATCGAATTGGATAGAAAATAGTAGTAATTGCATTAAAACTTGAGGTACAGCAGAGCTCCACACCCTTAATCTATGTTGTGTAGAAACTCCACCGTTGAAAATACATAAGTGAAAGGTCCTGGCATGGCTGAATGGCCAACCCCCAGATCTAAGAACTAAACGTCCCAAGATTGAATAATACAATCATAGATATCTAATAAACTAGTAAAAAGTTCTATTTATACTAAACTAGCTACTAGGGTTTACAGAGGTAAGTAATTGATGCATAAATTCACTTTCGGGGCCCACTTGGTGTGTGCTTGGGCTGAGCTTGATCTATCCACGAGCTGAGGCTTCTCTTGGAGTTGAACGCCAAGTTGTAACGTGTTTTGGGCGTTCAACTCTGGTTTGTGACGTGTTTCTGGCGTTTGACTCCAGAATGCAGCATGGAACTGGCGTTGAGCGCCAGTTTACGTCATCAAATCTCAAAAAAAGTATGAACTATTATATATTGATGGAAAGCTCTGGATGTCTACTTTCCAACGCCGTTGAGAGCGCGCCATTTAAAGTTCTGTAGCTCTAGAAAATCTATTTTGAGTGCAGGAAGGTCAGATTCCAACAACATCAGCAGTCCTTTGTCAGCCTCCTATCAGAGTTTTGCTAAGGTCCCTCAATTTCAGCCAGAAAATACCTAAAATCACAGAAAAACACACAAACTCGTAGTAAAGTCCAGAAATGTGAATTTAGCATAAAAACCAATGAAAACATCCCTAAAAGTAACTAGATCATACTAAAGATTACCTAAAAACAATGCCAAAAAGCGTATAAATTATCCACTCATCACGCACGTCACGTGTCCGCGTCGTCCACGCATTCGCGTCACTTAGCATTTCTCGTACCACGCGTGCGCGTCATCCACGCTTTTGCGTCGTTCGTGCAGCTTCCAATCCGCGCGGTCGCGTCATGCACGCGAATGCGTCACTCTGATTTCTTCCATTTCGCGCGGTCGCGTGAGCCATGCGACCGCGTGACTTCTCGCTGGTCATCTCCTCAATTCCTTGTGTTCCTTCCATTTTTGCATGCTTCCTCTTTATTCTCTAAGCCATTCCTACCCTATGAAGCCTGAAACACTTAACACACAGATCAAGGCATCGAATGGTAATAAGAGAGGATTAAGATTAGCTAAATTAAGACCAAAGAAGCATGTTTTCAATCATAGAACTAAACTAGGAAGGAATTGTAAAATCATGTAAATCTTATGAATAAGTGGGTGAAAAGCTTGATAAAACCACTCAATTAAATACAATATAAACCATGAAATAGTGGTTTATCAACCTCCCCACACTTAATCATTAGCATGTCCTCATGCTAAACTCAAGGAGACCAAATAAATGAATAGGAAAAGGCAAGACTCATGCAATGCAGCCTATGAATGTGAATGCAACTACATGCAAAATGTTTCTACCTACTTGGTAAAAAAGTAAATAAATCCTTCAAGAATAAATATGAACTGGATTTCACTAATTCAAATCATACAGTGAAAATAAGTAAACTTGTAAGAAGATAGCTCATAAAAGCAGGGAACATAGAATTAAGCATTGAACTCTCATTGGTAGTGTATATCATTCTAATCTCTCAAGTGTCTAGGGTCAATCACTCTACTCTTCCCTAGTCATACTTTCTAAACTTTGTTCTTCATCTAACCAATCAACAAATATTTAATGTATACATACAAACATCATGAGGTCTTTTCACGGTTGTAATGGGGCTGAGGTAAAGGTAAGGATGTACATATAAGGCTAAGTGAGCTAACAGAGTGAATCCTTGATTAGTCTAAGATCTCACCTAACATATACATACTTTATAAAATTTAAAATTCTTTACCTAGTGGTGGACGAAATTGTGATCCATGCTCTTTGTACTTGTATGAAATTTAATAATTGGCTCTATTTGAACTCACAACTCCGTTCAACTAACCAGCAAGTGTACTGGGCCGTCCAAGTAATAAACCTTACGTGAGTAAGGGTCGATCCCACAGAGATTTTTGGTATGAAGCAAGCTATAGTCACCTTGTAAATCTCAGTTAGGCAGATTAAATTGGTTTATGGTTTCGAAAATTAATAATAAAAAAAGAAAATAAAAAGGGATAGAAATACTTATGTAAATCAATAGTGGGAATTTCAGATAGGTGTATGGAGATGTTGTGTTCCTCTTGAAACTCTACTTCACTACTCGCTCTTCCTTCAATCCTTCTTACTCCTTTCCATGGCAAGCTGTATGTAGGGCATCACTATCATCAATGGCTACTTTTAATCCTCTCAGTGAAAATGGTCCAAATGCTCTGTCACAGCACGGCTAATCATCTGTCGGTTCTCAATCAGGTTGGAATAGAATCCATTGATTCTTTTGCGTTTGTCACTAACACCCAGCCTTCAGGAGTTTGAAGCTCGTCACAGTCATTCAATACCGGAATCCGACTTGGAATACCACAGACAAGGTTAGACTTTCCGGATTCCTAGGATCCTACTCGGAATACCACAGATAAGGTTAGACTTTCCGGATCCTCATGAATGCCGCCATCTATCTAGCTTATACCACGAAGATTCTGTTGGGGAATCTAAGAGATATGCGCCCGGCCTAAGGTAGAACGGAAGTGGTTGTCAATCACGCGCGTTCATAGGTGAGAATGATGATGAGTGTCACGGATCATCACATTCATCAAAGTGTTGTGCAACGTATATCTTGGAATAAGAATAAGAGAGAATTGAATAAAAAGTAATAGTAATTGTATTGAAACTTGAGGTACAGCAGAGCTCCACACCCTTAATCTATGGTGTGTAGAAACTCCACCGTTAAAAATACATAAGTAAAAGGTTCAGGCATGGCCGAATGGCCAGCCCTCCTGAGTGATCAAGAGACCGAATAATCAAAGGCTAAACAGTCAAGAGATTAAACTGTCAAAAGATGTCTAATACAATAGTTAAATGTTCTATTTATAATAAACTAGCTCCTAGGGTTTACATGAGTAAGTAATTGATGCATAAATCCACTTCCGGGGCCCACTTGGTGTATGCTTGGGCTGAGCTTGATCTATCCACGAGCTGAGGCTTCTCTTGGAGTTGAACTCTGAGTTATGACGTGTTTTGGGCGTTCAACTCCGGATCATGACGTTTTTCTGGCGTTTAACTCAAGACAGCAGCATGTACTTGGCGTTCAACGCCAAGTTACGTCGTCAATTTCCGAATGAAGTATGAACTATTATATATTGCTGGAAAGCTCTGGATGTCTACTTTCCAACTCCGTTAAGAGCGCGCCATGTGGAGTTCTGTAGCTCCAGAAAATCCATTTCGAGTGCAGGGAGGTCAGATTCCAACAGCATCAGCAGTCCTTTTGTCAGCTTTTTTTCAGAGTTTTGCTCAAGTCCCTTAATTTCAGCCAGAATTTAACTGAAATCACAGAAAAACACACAAACTCATAGTAAAGTCCAGAAATGTGAATTTAACATAAAAACTAATCAAAACATCCCTAAAAGTAGCTTGAACTTACTAAAAACTACCTAAAAACAATGCCAAAAAGCGTATAAATTATCCGCTCATCACAACACCAAACTTAAATTGTTGCTTGTCCCCAAGCAATTGAAAATCAAATAGGATAAAAAGAAGAGAATATACTATAAATTCCAAAATATCAATGAATATTAATTCTAATTAGATGAGCGGGACTTGTAGCTTTTTGCTTCTAAACAGTTTTGGCATCTCACTTTTTCCTTTGTAGTTTAGAGTGATGGGCGTCTCTTAGGAACTTAGAATTTTAGATAGTGTTATTGACTTTCCTAGTTAAGCATGTTGATTCTTGAACATAGCTACTTATGAGTCTTGGCCGTGGCCCCAAGCACTTTGTTTTCCAGTATTACCACCGGATACATAAATGCCACAGACACATAACTGGGTGAACCTTTTCAGATTGTGACTCAGCTTTGCTAGAGTCCCCAGTTAGTGGTGTCCAGAGCTCTTAAGCACACTCTTTTTGCTTTGGATCACGACTTTAACCACTCAGTCTCAAGCTTTTTACTTGGACCTTCATGACACAAGCACATGGTTAGGGACAACTTGATTTAGCCGCTTAGGCCTGGATTTAATTTCCTTGGGCCCTCCTATCCATTGATGCTCAAAGCCTTGGATCCTTTTTACCCTTGCCTTTTGGTTTTAAGGGCTATTGGCTTTTTCTGCTTGCTTTTTCTTTTTCTTTCTATTTTTTTTTTGCCATTTTTTTTTCGCAAGCTTTCTTTTTCACTGCTTTTTCTTGCTTCAAGAATCAATTTCATGATTTTTCAGATTATCAATAACATTTCTCTTTGTTCATCATTCTTTCAAGAGCCAACAGTTTTAACATTCATAAACAACAATATCAAAAGACATATGCACTGTTCAATCATTCATTCAGAAAATAAAAAGTATTGTCACCACATCAAAATAATTAAATTAAATTCAAGGATAAATTCGAAATTCATGTACTTCTTGTTCTTTTGAATTAAAACATATTTCATTTAAGAGAGGTGAAGGATTAATGGATTTTATTCATAGCTTTAAGACATAGTTACTAACTACTAATGATCATGAAGTTGAGACACAAAACGTAGATAAACACAACATTAAAAACTGAAAAGCAGAAAGAAATAAGAACAAGGAATGAATCCACCTGAGTGAGGGTGGCGCCTTCTTGAAGGTCCAATGGTGCTCTTTGAGCTCCTCTATGTCTCTTCCTTGCTTTTGTTGAATGATTCCTAGTAATTTTAGTGTTCCTACCCTTAGTGGCTTCCAATATTTGTGTGGAGGACAATTTATCCCCTGAGGTATCTCAGGGATTTCTTGATTCGCAGCCACATGTTCTACCACTGAGCTATAAACCCTTTACATGAGTCTTTCCATCTCCCATGACTCAGAGGTGGAAGCTTTTGTCTTCTCTTTTTTTTTTTCTTTTTTTTTTTTGAATGTCTCTGGCCTTAGGTGCTATTAATGGTTATGGAAAAGCAAAAAGCTATGCTTTTACCACACCAAACTTAGAAAATTGCTCGCCCTCGAGCAAGAGAAGAAAGAAAAAAATGAAGAAGAAGAAGAAGAGATGGAGGGATATGTGTATTCGGCTATATGGGTGGGTTTGGGTGGGAAAGAGTTTTGAATTTTGAAGGTGAGTGGGGAAGAGTGGATAGAAGTGAGTGGTGAATGAAAAACAGAAGGGATGACCATGAATGGAGAGAGAGAGGGCGAGGTAGGTGGGGATCCTGTGAGGTCCACAGATCCTGAGGTGATCCTGTGGGGGTCCACAGATCCTGAGGTGTCAAGGAATTCCATCCTTGCACCAAATAGGCATGTAAAATGCCTTTGCACACCATTCTGGCGTTTAAACGCCGTGTGGTGCACATTCTGGGCGTTCAACGCCCATGTAAAGCATGTTTCTGGCGTTGAACGCCAGTTTCATGCTTGTTACTGGCGTTCAGCGCCAGCTTTTCTTCTCTAGGCACATTCCTGGCGTTCAGCGCCAGAATGTTGCTTGTTTCTGGCGTTCAGCGCCAGAATGGTGCTCTGTTCTGGCGTTGAACGCCGGCCAGATGCATCTTACTGGCGTTGAACGCCAACCTGTGCGTCCTCCAGGGTGTGAATTTTTTTCTTCTGCTATTTTTGATTCTGTTTTTAATTTTTATGATTTTTTCGTGACTCCTCATGATCATGTACCTAATAAAACACAAAATAATAATAAAATAAACATTAGATAAATAAAATTGGGTTGCCTCCCAACAAGCGCTTCTTTAATGTCAATAGCTTAACAGTGGCTCTCATGGAGCCACAAGGTGATCAGGTCAATGTTGTATAGTCCCAACACCAAACTTAGAGTTTGGATATGGGATCTTAACACCAAACTTAGAGTTTGGTTGTGGCCTCACAACACCAAACTTAGAGTTTGACTGTGTGGGCTCTTCTTGACTCTGAACTGAGAGAAGCTCTTCATGCTTACTCTCTTGTATCATAGAGGGATGGCCATGTGCCTTAAACACAAGGTAGTCCCCATTCAATTGAAGGACTAATTCACCTCTGTTGACATCTATCACAGCTCCTGCTGTGGCTAGGAAAGGTCTTCCAAGGATGATGCAATCATCCTCTTCCTTCCTAGTGTTTAAGATCATGAAATCAGCAGGGATGTAAAGGCCTTCAACCTTTACTAACACGTCCTCTACTATTCCATAGGCTTGTCTCAATGACTTGTCTGCCAGTTGTAATGAGAACAAGGCAGGTTGTACCTCAATGATCCCCAGCTTCTCCATTACAGAGAGTGGCATAAGATTTATCCCTGACCCCAGATCACACAGAGCTTTTTCAAAGATCATGGTGCCTATGGTACAGGGTATTAAGAATTTGCCAGGATCTTGTTTCTTTTGAGGTAGAGTTTTCTGAATCCAAGTATCCAGTTCATTAATGAGCAAGGGAGGTTCACTTTCCCAAGTCTCATTACCAAATAACTTGGCATTCAGCTTCATGATAGCTCCTAAATATTGAGCAACTTGCTCTCCAGTTACATCTTCATCCTCTTCTGAGGAAGAATAGTCTTCAGAGCTCATGAATGGCAGAAGGAGATTTAATGGAATCTCTATGGTCTCTATATGAGCCTCAGATTCCTTTGGATCCTTAATAGGAAACTCCTTCTTGCTTGAGGGACGTCCCAGGAGGTCTTTCTCACTAGGATTTTCGTCCTCCTCCTCCCTTGTGCATTCGGCCACATTGATTATATCAATAGCCTTGCACTCTCCTTTTGGATTCTCTTCTGTATTGCTTGGGAGAATATTGGGAGGAGTTTCAATGACTTTCTTACTCAGCTGGCCCACTTGTGCCTCCAGATTTCTAATGGAGGATCTTGTTTCACTCATGAAACTGAAAGTGGCCTTTGACAGATCAGAGACTACATTGGCTAAATTAGAGGTGTTTTGTTAAGAATTCTCTGTCTGTTGCTGAGAAGATGATGGATATGGCTTGCTATTGTTCAGCCTGTTGCGTCCACCATTGTTAAAGCCTTGTTGAGGCTTTTGTTGATCCTTCCATGAGAAATTTGGATGATTTCTCCATGATGAGTTATAGGTGTTTCCATAAGGTTCACCCATGTAATTAACCTCTGCCATGGCAGGGTTCTCAGGATCATAAGCTTCTTCAGAAGCTGCCTCTCTAGTACTGTTGGATGCATGTTGCCATCCATTCAGATTTTGAGAGATCATGTTGACCTGTTGAGTCAACACTTTGTTCTGAGCTAATATGGCATTCAGAGTATCAATTTCAAGAACTCCTTTCTTCTGAGGTATCCCATTATTCACGAAATTCCTCTCATAAGTGTACATGAATTGGTTGTTTGCAACCATATCAATGAGTTCTTGAGCCTCTTCAGGCGTTTTCTTCAGGTGAATAGATCCACCTGCAGAATGGTCCAATGACATTTTCGAAAATTCAGAGAGACCATAGTAGAATATATCTAATATGGTCCATTCTGAAAACATGTCAGCTGGACATCTTTTGGTCAGCTGCTTGTATCTTTCCCAAGCTTTATAGAGGGATTCATCATCTTTTTGTTTGAAGGTTTGAACATCCACTCTCAGCTTGCTCATCTTTTAAGGAGGAAAGAATTTATCCAAGAAGGCAGTGACCAGCTTATCTCAGGAGTCCAGGCTGTCCTTAGGTTGTGAATCCAACCATATTCTAGCTCTGTCTCTTACAGCAAAAGGGAAAAGCATGAGTCTGTAGACTTCAGGATCAACTCCATTCGTCTTTACAGTCTCACAGATCTGCAAGAACTCAGTTAAAAACTGATAAGGATCTTCATATGGAAGTCCATAAAACTTGCAGTTTTGTTGCATTAAAGCAACTAGTTGAGGCTTAAGCTCAAAGTTGTTGGCTCCAATGGCAGGAATGGAGATGCTTCTTCCATCAAACTTGGACATTGGCTTTGTGAAGTCACCAAGCATTCTCCTTGCATTATTATTATTTTCGGCTGCCATCTCCTTCTCTTGTTCGAAAATTTCTGAAAGGTTGTTTCTGGATTGTTGTAATTTAGCTTCTCTTAATTTTCTCTTCAAAGTCCTTTCAGGTTCAGGATCAAATTCAACAAGAGTGCCTTTTTCCCTGTTCCTGCTCATATGAAAGAGAAGAAAACAAGAAAAGAAAGAGGAATCCTCTATGTCACAGTATAGAGATTCCTTTATGTTAGTAGAGGAAGAAAGGGGTAGAAGAATGAAGAAGGATGGATTCGGATTTTTGGATGAAGAGAGGTGGAGAGAAGTGTTAGTAAACAAATAATTAAATAGAAGAAGAAAAGAGAAAGAGAATTTCGAAAATAATTTTAAAAAGGGGTTAGTGATTTTCGAAAATTAGAGATAAATTGTAATTAAAATTAAAACATGAAACATTTAGTTAATTAAAAAGAATTTTTGAAAATGAGAGAGATATTTTCGAAAATAGAAGAGGGAGAAGTAGTTAGGTGGTTTTGAAAAAGATAAGAAACAAACAAAAAGTTAGTTAGTTAATTGAAAAAGATTTGAAATCAAAATTTAAAAAAAAATAAGAAGATAAGAAGTTAGATAAGATTTTTTTTTTTGAAATCAAATTTTGAAAAAGATAATTTTTTTTTTTTAAAAAGATAAGATAAAAAGATAAGATAAAAATTTTAAGAGAAAGATATTTTGAAAAAGATTTAATTTTTAAAATGACTTAACTAACAAGAAACTACAAGATAAGATTCTAGAATTTAAAGATTGAACCTTTCTTAACAAGAAAGTAACAAACTTCAAATTTTTGAACCAATCACATTAATTGTTAGCTAATTTTCGAAAATTAGATATAAAAGATAAGAAGAAGATTTTTGAAAAATAATTTTCAAAATTTTCGAAAAATAGAAAAAAAATGAAAAAGATATGATTTTTGAAAAAGATTTTGAAAAGATAAGATTTTAAAATTGAAATTTTGACTTGACTTGTAAGAAACAACTAATTTTAAAAATTTTTGACCAAGTCAACCCAAAATTTCGAAAATTTGGAGGAAAATAAGGAAAAGATATTTTTTTGATTTTTGAATTTTTAATTATGAGAGAGAAAAACAACAAAATTACTCAATGCATGAAATCTTTAGATCAAAACAATGAATGCATGCAAGAATGCTATGAATGTCAAGATGAACACCAAGAACACTTTGAAGATCATGATGAACACCAAGAACATAATTTTGAAAAATTTTTTATGCAAAGAAAACATGCAAGACACCAAACTTAGAAATCTTTAATGCATGGACTCTAACAAACAAAAAATGCATATGAAAAACAACAAACAACACAAAACAAGAAAACATCAAGATCAAACAAGAGGACTTATCAAGAACAACTTGAAGATCATGAAGAACACTATGAATGCATGGGATTTTCGAAAAATGCAAGAAAAATTTTTAAAAGCATGCAATTAACACCAAACTTAAAGATTGACTCAAGACTCAAACAAGAACACAAAATATTTTTGATTTTTATGATTTTATGATTTTTTTGGATTTTTATTAAATCAAATTTTTTTTCGAAAACAAAGTTTAGAAAAACGAAAAATAAAAGAAAAATTTTTGAAAAAAATTTTTGAAAAGAAAATTACCTAATCTGAGCAACAAGATGAACCGTCAGTTGTCCATACTCAAACAATCTCCGGCAATGGCGCCAAAAACTTGGTGGACGAAATTGTGATCCATGCTCTTTGTACTTGTATGAAATTTAATAATTGGCTCTATTTGAATTCACAACTCCGTTCAACTAACCAGCAAGTGTACTGGGTCGTCCAAGTAATAAACCTTACGTGAGTAAGGGTCGATCCCACAAAGATTGTTGGTATGAAGCAAGCTATAGTCACCTTGTAAATCTCAGTTAGGCAGATTTAATTGGTTTATGGTTTCGAAAATTAATAATAAAAAAAGAAAATAAAAAGGGATAGAAATACTTATGTAAATCAATAGTGGGAATTTCAGATAGGTGTATGGAGATGTTGTGTTCCTCTTGAAACTCTACTTCACTACTCGCTCTTCCTTCAATCCTTCTTACTCCTTTCCATGGCAAGCTGTATGTAGGGCATCACTATCATCAATGGCTACTTTTAATCCTCTCGGGAAAATGGTCCTATGCACTGTCACTGCACGGCTAATCGTCTGGAGGCATCACCCTTGGTTGATAGCTACATCCCATCCTCTCAGTGAAAATGGTCCAAATGCTCTGTCACAGCACGGCTAATCATCTGTCGGTTCTCAATCAGGTTGGAATAGAATCCATTGATTCTTTTGCGTTTGTCACTAACGCCCAGCCTTCAGGAGTTTGAAGCTCGTCACAGTCATTCAATACCGGAATCCTACTCGGAATACCACAGACAAGGTTAGACTTTCCGGATTCCCAGGATCCTACTCGGAATACCACAGACAAGGTTAGACTTTCCGGATCCTGATGAATGCTGCCATCTATCTAGCTTATACCACGAAGATTCTGTTGGGGAATCTAAGAGATATGCGCCCGGCCTAAGGTAGAACGGAAGTGGTTGTCAATCACGCGCGTTCATAGGTGAGAATAATGATGAGTGTCACGTATCATCACATTCATCAAAGTGTTGTGCAACGTATATCTTGGAATAAGAATAAGAGAGAATTGAATAAAAAGTAATAGTAATTGTATTGAAACTTGAGGTACAGCAGAGCTCCACACCCTTAATCTATGGTGTGTAGAAACTCCACCGTTGAAAATACATAAGTAAAAGGTTCAGGCATGGCCGAATGGCCAGCCCTCCTGAGTGATCAAGAGACCGAATAATCAAAGCTAAACAGTCAAGAGATTAAACTGTCAAAAGATGTCTAATACAATAGTTAAATGTTCTATTTATAATAAACTAGCTCCTAGGGTTTACATGAGTAAGTAATTGATGCATAAATCCACTTCCGGGGCCCACTTGGTGTATGCTTGGGCTGAGCTTGATCTATCCACGAGCTGAGGCTTCTCTTGGAGTTGAGCTCCGAGTTATGACGTGTTTTGGGCGTTCAACTCCGGATCATGACGTTTTTCTGGCGTTTAACTCAAGACAGCAGCATGTACTTGGCGTTCAACGCCAAGTTACGTCGTCAATTTCCGAATGAAGTATGAATTATTATATATTGCTGGAAAGCTCTGGATGTCTACTTTCCAACTCCGTTAAGAGCGCGCCATGTGGAGTTCTGTAGCTCCAGAAAATCCATTTCGAGTGCAGGGAGGTCAGATTCCAACAGCATCAGCAGTCCTTTTGTCAGCTTTTTTTCAGAGTTTTGCTCAAGTCCCTTAATTTCAGCCAGAATTTACCTGAAATCACAGAAAAACACACAAACTCATAGTAAAGTCCAGAAATGTGAATTTAACATAAAAACTAATGAAAACATCCCTAAAAGTAGCTTGAACTTACTAAAAACTACCTAAAAACAATGCCAAAAAGCGTATAAATTATCCGCTCATCACCTAGCTACCCAAATTTTTCCCACTTTTGTATTACATGCTCATGTATCAAACTTAGTTTTGAATTTTGTCCCATGTGCATTGCTTTATTTTGCATTTGGTGAATTCTTTTGTATCCCCTTTATTTAAATACTGAATTTTTTTATATGCACATGGTAATTTAATTACTTTGATTTCACATGAGCATGCTTCCCAAAAATTTTTATTTTGAAATATCTTTATTCTTTTTAACTTTCTACCTTGTTTCTATCATCCGTGTTCCCATAAAGTTTTCCCACACTTAAACAATTACACAATTTCTATCTTAAGCTAACCAAGGATTCAACTTGGGATTTTTATTTTGTTTTTCTGCTTAAGGCTAGTAATGTGGTTATAAAACAAGAGGAGATTTAAAGGCTCAAGGGGGCTAACAAGGGTGATGTAAAGGTAGGCTAATTTGGGAATGGTGAGCTAGAATCAAACAATGGCCTCAATCATATGCAAGCATGTAAATATACTAAATAATGGACATATAGAATGGAACAAAGTAAAGATTGCAATTATAGAGAAGAAAACACACAAGAATAAATATTATGGTTAAATAATATAACCATGTAAATAAGCTCAAAATCTCATAGGTTGTGTGTTCTTTGGCTCAAAAATCATGTTCCAAATACAACTTCAAATAAATTTAACACATAATTTTTTTTTCAATTTAAATTAGTGAAATACTATAAAAATTTCTTGAAAAGAAAATATTACTTCAACCAAGTAGTAACTAAATGCATAAAATCAAACAAACATGCAATCAAATATGCAAATGCAATAATAAATAAACAAAGAAAATTAAACAATGTTGTTGAAAAGAAGAAAATAGCTAACCCATGGAGATCGGTATTGACCTCCCCACACTTAAAGATTGCACCGTCCTCGGTGCATGCTAAGATGTGTAGGTGGACGGGTTGTTCCAACTGGTGCTTCTCTCCAAAGATTGTGCAGATGGACTTGTCTTGTCTCCCCATGTAAACATCTTTCGGTTCCCCTCCAGGTGGCCATCCTGAAAGAAAAAAGGAAGAAAAGTAACCCAGAAATAAAGATAAAAAAATAAATAAAGTATGGATGGGTTAATGCCAAATTATAAGGGTCTCATTTACATGGAAGCTTCAACATGTACGTGAGAAAACAATAGAAGCCATGGCATGCCAGTGGTATAAAATGTACAACAATGGGGAAGAGAGTGGGTAATGAAAGACAATGTAAGTTCATGTGAATGCAAAAGGATTACAGGTGTCATAAAAGATTGACATTGATAGAAAAATAGCATCACCCAATACTGTAAAACAAGTCACTAAAAATTTTACCAAAAAAGATGCAACAGTTAAATAAGAAAATCAACACCAAAGGAAAAATAATAAATTTAGAAAAGAAAAGAAAAATATGCACTAAATTAAAATGCAATGAATGAAATATGCAAATAAATTAAGAAAAATAGAATGAAGGTGAAAAAAAATGAGAAATGAAAGAAATAAAGTAAGAAAGAAAGAGGAAAAGATAGAAGAAATTAGGATTAGAAAGGAAAAAATAAGATAATTGGCACTGATCTGGATAAGCTGTGCGTCGCATGTGACGCGGACGCATGAGTGACGTGGTCGCGTGGTGCGCGATAAGGTCAGGTGACACGGACGCGTGGATCACGCAATCGAGTGACCTGAATTGTGCGATTGGCGCGAGGGCAGCCTCGCGGTCGCGCAACACTCTATTCGAAACTCTTTTTGCCAATTTTTTGGGTGACGCAGTCGCATGGGTGACGCGATCACGTGAATGGCCTTATTTCCAATATGATGCGGACGCGTGGGTGATGCGTTCGCGTGGTAGGGCTTGTGCTTCTAGCACAAGTTCAGCCATGTTCCAGCCCAACATTCAGCCAAGCACCCTGTTTTACGTCGATTTTGGGGCACGCGTTCGCGTGGGTGACGCAGACGTGTTGGAGGCATTTTTCCCACATGACGCGGACGCGTCATCGACGCGGTCATGTGGATCAATCTGTGCTAAAGGCACGCCTCCAGCCACGCTTTCGCGTAATTTTCTGTTCACTTTTCTTTTTTCCCTAATGCACCTGTGACGCGGACGCGTCAGCGACGCTGTCGCGTCGCGTGCGAATATTTTTTTTATGCAATATGTAGAATGCAGAATGCAATGAATGTCATGCAAAAATTCCAGGTTTAAATAAAATTCAAAAACAGAGTAAAATAGAGAAGGAACGATTATACCATGGTGGGTTGTCTCCCACCTAGCACTTTTAGTTAAAGTCCTTAAGTTGGACATTTGATAAGCTTCCTGCTATGGTGGCTTGTGCTTGAATTCGTCCAGAAATCTCCACCAGTATTTGGAATGCCAGCATCTTTTGGGGTCCCAAACAAGGTATGTAAAGCCCTTACGTGAGTTCAAAAAGGCTTCAAGGCTCCCGGAGTGTTGAATGTCAGGATAGATTCCAGGATCCCAAACTCTACTTTTACACCCATTTTTATCTTGATCTACATTTTTCCAGTCGGGTGACAAGTAATCTGAATTCTCACTGTAGTGACCAAACAGCTTCCGAGATCCTTTCAATTGAGCTTGATACCAATCCTTGCACCTCAAATTAAAGTGTGAAACCTCATTGAATCTTGTATACCATCTCTGAGTGCGAGTTTTTTCCCTTTTGCTCTTAAAGCCGCAAAGAGCTCTAAGCTGGCCATCTGTTTCAAGTAAACCATATTCAAGTGGAAAAGTAAAGATAAGAGCTAAAGATTTTACCCACTTGAAGTCTGTACTGGGTGGTAATGGCCTTTGGATAGGTGTTTCCAGTGGTTTTGCAAGCTCTACTCTGTTGTGGTCTTCTGTGAATTTCTCTACTTCTTTGCAAACTTTTTCCATTCCAGCCATGTCCTGGTCAAAGTCTTCCATATCTTCCTCATCACTTGAGTCATAATTAGGAGGTTGAGAAAAGTTGACCTCTGCATCATCTTCGTATTCACTTGGGGAAGATTCTTCTGTCTCAAAGAATTCACTTGCAGATGCAAGTTCATTGCTAAGAGAACTCGACTCGTGATCATCGTTAGCAAGGAAACTTGCTTCTTGGGTTATTTCGTCCAGTTCTTCATAAGATATCTGCATTGGAGGCTGTGCAACATCCTCTTTAGCATCAATTGTAACATCTTTGACGGAATTCTCCACAACTCTGGATTCAGGTGGCGGTTCGGCATCTCCTAAATCTTCAACCAACTCTTCTTCTTCTACAATGACAGCATCCTCTACTTGTTCCAGTATGAAATTATGCTCTTTGCTGTCTACTGGAGTCTCTAGTGTCTTCTTCGTGCTGCGTTCTTCATTAGATTCTCCACATGAAGCCATGGGAGTTTGTTGAGTGCCTGAACGTCTGGAAGATAATTGATTTATTGCTTGCTCCAGTTGATGAAGGGTTGCCTTAAATTGTTTTACTGATTCTTCGAGGTGAACCTGTGCTTCTTTGTTTGATGGATATGGATATGATGCGTAGGGGAGTGGTAGTTCTTGGGAGTAATTGGATTGGCGTTGGGGTGGATAAGGATCATGTGGTAGTGAATGGTGAAAAGAAGCTTGTGAGTATGGTGGGTTGAGGTTGTGTTGAAAGGATGGTCTCTGAGCATAGGGTGGGGCTTGTTGGTAGCTACAAGGCGGTCCACCAAATCTATCAGTTGGGTATGCATTGTAGAATGGTCTTTGTCCATGATATCTAGGATGATGTTGTTGCCTAAAGGGGTGATCAGATCCTTGTGGCTCCATCCATCTTTAATTGCTTAGACCTTGATGCATAGTCCTGTTATAGCTTCCATTCCTTGCAACAAAATTAGAACCAAACTCAAAGCGAGAGGGGTGAGAATTCATAATAGCTATCAGAAATAAGAAGGAAGAGATAAAACAAATAAACAAGTAAAAGAAATTTTTTTTTTGAAAAATATTTACAATAACCAATAATAAGGCACACGTTTGCAATTCCCCGGCAATGGCGCCATTTTGAAAAATTGAAGATTGATGGTTTAGAAGTTATAGTAAACTCTCGTTGTAAGTATAGTTACTAAACCAAGCAATCAACCTTTCTTACAAACGTTTTGGTTGTCACAAGTAACAAACCCTAAATAAATTGATAACCGAAGTATTCAAACCTCGGGTCGTCTTCTCAAGGAATTGCATGGAGGTATGTTCTTATTATTGGTTATGGAAAAGTATATTTTTGGGGTTTTCAAAAGGGTTGAACAAGTAATATAAAATAACAAGTCGTTAAAATAATAACTAATAAAGCTCTTGGTAAGGTATGAGAACTGGAAGTCCTATCCCGGTTATCCTTATCAATTGTGATGAGAATCGAATTTTTCTCCTACTAAGTCAACCTTGAACTATGAAGGTAAGTCAAGTGGATGAATTAATTTTAATTCCTCAGGTCCTAGTCTTTCCTTGGGAAAGGCTAGAGTTATTGGAACTCGAATTAATTCATGAAGAATTCCAATTTTCAGTCAACAATGAGTTTGATAACTCAAGAGTTACCAATTAATCAACCAAAGTCAAAAGGGAATAAAATCTACTTGAATGAAAATAATTTGGATAGAGCCCAAGCATCAGTAACATATAAGTCTGAAGTACCTCAATTGCATTAATAAAATAAAATCAATCCAAATATGAAGAGTCATAAGCCAAATAAGCAACATCAATAATCAACAATTAAGAGAAGTCGAAATAAAAAGATATTGAACCTGATAAAAAAATGAGATAAAAATATTCCTAAGTTCTAAAAATCCTAATCCTAATCCTAAGAGAGAGGAGAGAACCTCTCTCTCTAAAAACTACATCTAAACTAAATATTATGAATTATGAAAAGCATCTTGAGTCTCTGCAAGTTCCCTGACCTTAATCTGTGTTTCTGGGCCGAAAACTGGGTTGAAATGCGGCCCAGAATCTCTGCCAGCGACTTTTGTAATTCTGCAGATCGCACACGTCACGCGTCCGCATCGTCTATGCATTCGCGTCACTTAGCATTTCTCGTACCACGCGTGCGCGTTGTCCACGCTTTCGCGTCGTTCGTGCAGCTTCCAATCTGCGCGGTCGCGTCAGGCACGCGAACGCGTCACTCTGATTTCTTCCATTTCGCGCGGTCGCGTGAGCCATGCGACCGCGTGACTTCTCGCTGGTCATCTCCTCAATTCCTTATGTTTCTTCTATTTTTGCACGCTTCCTCTTTATTCTCTAAGCCATTCCTGTCCTATGAAGCCTGAAACACTTAACACACAGATCAAGGCATCGAATGGTAATAAGAGAGGATTAAGATTAGCTAAATTAAGACCAAAGAAGCATGTTTTCAATCATAGAACTAAACTAGGAAGTAATTGTAAAATCATGCAAATCTTATGAATAAGTGGGTGAAAAGCTTGATAAAACCACTCAATTAAATACAATATAAACCATGAAATAGTGGTTTATCACTAATCAACAATTTTAAAATGCCAATGCAAATATCATGAGGTCTTTTCATGGTTGTAATGGGGCTAAGGTAAGGTGAGGCTACACATATGGCTAAGTGAGCTTATACATTGAATCTTTAATTAACCTAAGCTCTCACCTAACATACATATATTCTATATAATTTCAACATTTATCTTAGCTACCCAAAATCTCCTTTTCACATTCCATACTTATGCATCACCCTTTATTTTAATTTTTTCACATGTGCATTGATTATTAAACTCTGACTTATCATTGGGGTGATTTTGTCCACTTATTCACTAAAATAAAGAAAAAATTTTTTCCTTATCAATGGACATAGATTTGTAATCTTTCTTTTATGGTTTCACATGAGTAGGTACCCAAATTTCCTTTATTTTATCATGACATATTCTCCTATTACCCTTTATTCCCACAATTTTCCCATACTCAGTTAACACACAAATTTTATCTTAAACTAACCAAAGATTCAATTGGGATTTTTCATTGTTTTTCTGCTTAAGGCTAGTAATGTGGCAAAATATAGAACAAATGGGATTAAAACGGCTCAAAGTGGTTAATAAAGGTAATTAAAAGGGTTGGCTTATTTGGGATACGTGAGCTAAACAAACAATGGCTTCAATCATATGCATGCACATAACACATTAACATTGGACATATAGGATAAAACAAAATTCAGATTACAATCATAGAGAAGTAAACACATAAGAAATAAAAATGTTTATGGTTAAATAGTGTAACCATGTATTTAGGCTAAAAGTCTCACGGGTTGTGTGTTCTTTTAGCTCAAAAATCTTGTTCCAATTTCAACTTCAAACAAATTTAACATAAATGTTTTGATTTAAATTAGTGAAATTTTTTTTAAAAAAATATATGGTCTTAAAAGAAACTTATTATCTTTTCAATCAGATAGAACATGCATACAAATAACCTACTAATATGCAATCTATCCTATTCTAAAGAAAAAGAAATTGGTGTTAGGGGAAAAGAATTACCTCCAAAAGTCAAGTACTGACCGACCTCCCCACACTTAAGGCTTTACACCGTCCTCGGTGCCATCTGTCAGGAACAAGGGAGGGCTGGTGGCAGTATCTCCACAGTCGGGACCGTCATGGCTCCCTGTGCTGGTAAAAAAAGTGGAGTCCAGAGTGCCTGGGTCCTCGTCAGGTCAGTGGTTTCCTGTGAGTAACTCCATGAGGTATTTGAAACGGCGGTGGTTGTAGTGCTCTCGTCGCTTCGCTTTCTGGTCTTGCCGGTCCAACCTCTCCAGTATTTGATGCAGCAGCTGACTAGTAGAAAATAGAATGTCTGCAACATGTTCTGCTGACTGGCTGGTAGTGGCTAGTGGTGGCTTGAGATATCTCCCGTTAGGGACGTATTGATCATCCCATGGAAGTATGGCTTTCGTGTCCCCAGCTCTGTAGGAGACTCTGGCTGCTGAGACAAGATTAGAGACCAAGGCGGGGAGAGGTAGGTTGCCCGCGATTTGTACGTGTCCCATAGCATTCCGGATGTGTCTTGGTAGAATTAGAGGCTAGTCTGTAAGGATGCACCATAGTAGAACGGCCATGTCTGCAGTGACGGAGGACTCATGAGTGCTTGGAAAGACGTAATAGGACATAATCTGTGCCCATACATGAGCTTCTAAGGTGAGTGCGGAAACCGATATTCCCTTAGGACGGGAACGATGGTATCCAAAAATTCATCTGCTGCCAGGTTGTGCGATAACTCTGAGAACAGCATCCCAGTCAAATTTGTACGCCTGGAACTTGAGTGCGGCTTCTTGAAATGCGTCCAATCCTTCTGGAGCAGGGGGGAGATCTAGAGCTCGCTGAATGGCCTCTTTTGTAAGGGGGACTTGCTTCTGACGGACATAAACAGACTGCAGGGTCGGAAGGTGGAAATTGGAGTAGAACTCAATCACCCAAGAAAGATTAACCTATCATGGCTGTCTCTGTAGGAATCCCCAATGTCTTTGTGCAATTTACGGCTCAACAAATTCGGCAATACGAGGTGGAAGGATAAGAAGGTGTTTGTTGTTGTAATTCCGAGCTGCCAGAATGGGGAACATCTGCTCACAGTAACAATTGGGAAATCGTGTAGTGTCCTTTGCTGGGAAGGCTTTCTCCTTTTCATCGACCTTTATAATCCTTTTAATTCTTTTTGTTGAGGGCTTAACTACAGTTGAAGATGACTCTGCCACTAATGTTCTTTTAGTTCCTTTCCATGCTATGGATTTGGGGGTAGCTTTCTGACGTTAGGATTTTTACTAGTAAAGAATTTTATAAAATATAGTCGTGTTGTGAGTATAGATTCTAAACCAACAGAAAATCCCTTCGTACAAATGTTTTGGTTGTCACAAATGACAAACCCCTAAATAAATTGATAACCGAGTATTTAAACCTCGGGTCGTCTTCTCAAGGAATTGCAGGGAGGTATGTTCTTATTATTGGTTATGAAGATTATAAATCGGGGTTTTAAAGATGAGGAACAAGTCATTTAAATTGTAATTAAAATAAATAAAAAGACTGTAAAATAAATAAATAACTGTAAAATAAACTTTGGACAAGGTATGAGAAATTGGAAGTCCTATCCTAGTTATCCTTATCAATGATGATGAAAATTGAATCTTAATTCTACGTAGTTAACCTTTGCTAGTGCAAGGGAAGGTCAAGTCACTAATTAATTTGATCTTCAAATCCTAGTTAATTCCTTAAAAAAGATTGGGATTATTGAAGTTCAAGCTAATTAGCAAAGATAGCAATTATCGATCACGTTGAGTCTAATAACTCCTGAGTTACTGATTTCTTAACCAAGACCAAAAGGAGAAAAGTAAATCTACTGGAATAAAAATGTCTTCGGATTGGGAGCAACACTAACATAAATAAAAGAGAGTAATAATAAACTGAAATACCTAAAAATCATGAATTGATAAAGATATCAAATGTAACATGGGCAGTTATAGCCAAATAAAGAAGTTGAGTTGAACATAGAAATCCATAAACTAAATTGAGAAAACAAATAAAAGGAACATTGAACCTATAATTGAAGAAGATGAAAATATTCCTAATTTCTAAAAATCCTAATCTTAATACCTAAGAAAGAGGAGAGAACCTCCCTCACTAAAAACTACATCTAAACTATGAAAAGTGCTTCTTGAAATTCGCTCCCTCATTGTTCACTTCATTTTTTCACTTTACAGCCCTTGGTCTGTGTTCTCTGGGCTTGGATCTGGGCCAAAAAGAGCCCATAAACTGCTGGGAATGAGATCTGTAATTTCTGGTGTGTGGCCTCTGTCACGCGTCCACGTGGGTCACGCGGTCGCATCATTTGGAGTTTTCTTTGTCACGCGGTCGCTTCAGTCATGCGTCCGCATCATATGCGTTTCGCTTATGGCGCGCGATCGCGTCAATCATGCCATCGCGTCACTGCCATTTTGCGCTGGCATGCGGCCGCGTCGTCCATGCGTTCGCGTTGCTGCCAGTTTCTTCAAAAACTCCATTTTGCGCTTTCCTTCCATTTTTGTATGTCTCCTTTCCATCCTTTAAATCATTCCTGCCTTAGAAGATCTGAAAATACTTAACACACAAGTCATGGCATCGAATGGCAATGAAAGGTAATTAAAATTAATATTTTTAAAGCCTAGGAAACATGTTTTTCACATACATCACATAATAAGGAAGGGAAAGTAAAACCATGCAATTTCACATGAATAAGTGGGTGAAGGATTGAATAATTCACTTAAATTCAACACAAAATATATCATAAAATATGGATTTATCACTTTCTCCTTGTCTTTCTTGGTGGCCATCCTGAAAGGAAAAAAGTAAAAACGAATATTTCAAGGGTTATAGCAAGGAAAAGAATGGGAAAGGTGGTAATCAATGCACAGGAAGGGATAAAGATGTGAACACATGGTCATGACTACATGTGACAAATCAACAACGAAAATATAGCAAGTGCATGTGATGACAATTAAATGCAAGGTGTTTATTGGCATGCCGGCAAGGGCATGAATAGCATAGATCAAGCATTCAATGTCCAAGTTAGATTACCAAGTCTTTCAAACTAACAATATGTTTGTAATAACAATTATATTTAATTAATAAAATATAAAAAGAGTTTTGTGAAAAGCAAGCATTTAGAGTAGTAGATTGAAAGAAATCTAAAAATAGTGCAAAATGCCATATGGGTGTTTTCACAAACACATAGCATGCATGTTAAATAAGGTATGAAAAATATTAATTTTAAACATGCAAGTAATCCTATAAAAAGAATATATAACTGTTAAACAAGTCCTAAACAATTCACAAGCAATATATAAAAATAATGACCCAAATAAATCTCCAACACCAATAGGAGGAAAAGGAAAGAAAAAGAAAACATGGATAGGGAAAGTAGAAGAGAAAGAAAAAGAAAACATGAAAATAAGAAGAAGAATGAAAAAGTAGGGAGGGGAGAAGAAAAGAAAAAACCTTGATAATAGAGGTGGGAAAGAGGGAGTAGAAAGGAGAAAGAAGGGAGAGAGAAGGGAGGAAGAAGGAAGAAAGAAGATTGGGGTGAGAAAAGATAAGACAATCTGGCAGATTTGAATGAGTTGGGCGGCGCAAGCGACGCGGACGCGTGGTGCACGTGGTCGCGCGGAGGGCCCTTGGAGGAAATGATGCAGACGCGTCGGTCATGCGGACGTGTGACATGATTTGCGCTAGGGATGCGAGGGCAGCTTCGCACTCGCACAATTCTCTGTGTGAAACATATTTTTGCCAAATTTCAGAGTGACGCGGTCGCGTGGTTGACGCGATCGCGTGGATGGCCAAATTGAGAAAACGGCACGGACGCGTGGGGCACGCATTCGCGTGGCAGGGCTTGTGCGACTAGCACAAGTGCAACCCAGCTCTAGCACAACTCACTGCCATACACTCTTTTACGTCGAATTGCAGAGCCACGCGTTCGCGTGGGTGACGCGGACGCATGGGGAGGCCATTATACAAATGAGGTGATTGCGTCAACCACGCGGACGCGTGGGTCAAATGGTGCCAGGGGCACGCCTCCATCCACATTCTTGCACAACTCTCTGTTTCTTTTCTTTAATGATGCGAAGGCACTATGACGCGAGCGCGTCAACGACGCTGGCGTGTCGCATGCCTGAACACCTTTTTTTACCCTTTTTTTGTTTGATAAAAATGTAATATGCAGTATGCGGATGAGATGCAAAATATAGGCATTAGTACTGAGAAGAGTTATTGACGAAGGAGGGTAAGAAGAGGGGGAGGAATGATCATACCATGGTGGGTTGTCTCCCACCCAGCACTTTACTTTAACGTCCTTAAGTTGGACACTCCACTAGCTCAGTCTTCTGCTGTGGGCGGATCTTCCAAAAGGAAGATCTCTAGTTCCTGGTTTTTCGCCATCTTTTCCCCAGGGAATAACTTCTAGCGATGTCCATTGACTTTGATAAGTTCAGAGCTTGAAGGATGGCTCAAGTGAAAGACTCTGTATGGTTCCACCTTCTCTACTCGATAGGGACCATCCCATCTGGATCTCAGCTTTCCTGGCATGAGTCGCATTCTGGAGTTGTAAAGTAGGACTAAGTCCCCAGGTTGGAATTCTCTTCTCTTAATGCACTTGTCATGCACAGCCTTCACCTTCTCTTTATACAGCCTGGGGTTTTCATAAGCTTCTAGGCGAAGGTTCTCTAATTCTTGCAGTTGCAACTTCCGTTCAGCTCCGGCTCTCTCATAGTCCATGTTGCATTCCTTTACCGCCCAGAAGGCATTATGTTCTAACTCAACTGGGAGATGACAGGCCTTTCCATAAACCAAGCGAAAAGGACTCATCCCAATCAGTGTCTTGTATGCTGTCCAATGTGCCCAAAGCGTGTCTTTGAGCCTGATGCTCCAGTCCTTCCTATGAGGCTTGACTACCTTTTGCAGTATGCGCTTTATCTCTCTATTAGACACCTCCGCTTGCCCATTAGTCTGGGGGTGATAGGATGTTGATACTTTATGAATTATCCATGCCTCTTTAGTAAACCTGTCAATCTCCTGTTACAAAAGTGAGTGCCTTGATCGCTCACGATTGCTCGTGGTGATCCAAAGCGACAAATAATATGGTTTCTAACAAAGGAAACAACAGTGTTAGCATCATCAATACGGGTAGGAATTGCTTCCACCCATTTAGAAACATAATCTACAGCTAACAGTATATAAAGGTGGCCGTTAGAATTTGGAAATGGAGCCATGAAGTCAATGCCCCAAACATTAAAAGCATAATTTGTTGAGGCATTTCATCCCTCTGGGATATATTACCAAACCTTTGGCATGGAGGACAAGATTTACAAAGATCAGTAGTATCTTTAAAAAGAGTAGGCCACCATAATCCACAGTCTAAAACTTTTCTAGCAGTTCGTTGAGGGCCAAAATGTCCTCCACTCTCAGATGAGTGGCAAGCCTCTAAAATGGACTGGAATTCTGATTAAGGTACACACCGTCTAATTACCTGGTCAGCACCACACCTCCACAGATATAGGTCATCTCATACATAGTATTTGGACTCGCTTTTCAGCTTGTCTCTCTGATGCTTAGTAAAATTGGGAGGCAAAGTATGGCTAACTAGATAATTAGCTACAGGTGCATACCAAGGGGCTACATCAGATACTGCCTGTAAGCTATCAAATGGGAAATTATCATTGATAGGAATGGAGTCATCTTTAATGTGCTCAAGGCGACTTAAGTGGTCAGCCACTAAATTTTGGTTACCACTCCTATCTTTAATTTCCAAATCAAATTCTTGCAGCAGTAGCATCCAACGTATTAGCCTTGGTTTAGACTCCTTTTAGCTAATAAATATTGTAGAGCTGCATGGTCTGAGTACATTACTACCTTAGTACCAAGTAAATAGGCTCAGAATTCATCCAGAGCAAAAACGATAGCTAGAAGCTCTTTTACAGTAGTAGTGTAATTAGATTGAGCAGCATCTAAAGTCTTAGATGCATAAGCAATTACAAAAGGGTCGTTACCTTCATGTTGAGACAGTGCTGCTCCTACTGCATGATTGGAGGCGTCACACATGATTTCAAATGGTTGACTCCAGTCTGGTCCCCTCACAATTGGAGCTTGAGTCAAGGCAGTCTTTAGCTTATCAAACGCTTGTTTGCAATCCTCACTGAACTCGAACTAATGTCTTTCTGCAGTAGTCTGGATAAGGGTAGTGCTACCTTACTAAAGTCCTTAATAAATCTCCTGTAAAAACCTGCATGGCCAAGGAACGAACGGACTTCCCTCACAGAGGAGGGGTAAGGTAAACTAGAAATAACATCCACCTTTGCTGGGTCTACAGAGATACCAGTATCAGAAACAACATGTCCTAGAACAATACCTTGTTTTACCATAAAATGACACTTTTCAAAATTTAAAACAAGTTTTGAACTAACACACCTGTCCAATACTTTAGACAAACTATTTAAGCAAAGGTTAAATGAATCACCATAAACGCTAAAGTCATCCATAAAAACTTCCATACAAGTCTCAATAAGATCAGAGAAAAGACTCATCATGCACCTTTGGAAAGTAGCTGGTGCATTGCACAAGCCAAAGGGCATTTTTTTATAAGCATAAGTCCCAAAAGAACATGTAAAAGTAGTCTTTTCCTAATCTTCAGGAGCTATATGGATTTGAAAATAACCTGTATAACCATCTAAAAAGCAGTAGTGAGATTTACCTGACAGGCGATCAAGCATCTGATCAATGAATGGCAAGGGATAATGATCATTGCGAGTGGCTTGGTTGAGACGCCTGTAGTCAATGCAAACTCTCCATGCATTCTACACTCTGGTTGTCAGAAGTTCTCCTTGCTCATTCCTTATTATTGTGACTCCAGACTTCTTGGGCACCACTTGTACTGGGCTGACCCATTCGCTATCTGAAATGGGGTAAATGATATCTGCTTCAAGTAGTCTGGTTACTTCCTTCTTGACAACTTCTAAGATGGTGGGATTCAATCTTCTCTGAGGTTGACGGACAGGCTTTGCTCCTTCTTCTAAGAATATTCTATGCTCACAAACTTGAGGTCTGATGCCTACTATATCCGCCAAGCTCCATCCAATTGCTTTTTTATGCGTCCTCAATACACTAAGCAGTTGTTGTTGTTTTTGGGAAGTCAGCTCCCTTGCAATGATAACTGGAAACTTCTGCTTGTCCTCAAGGTATGAATACTTGAGGTGTAGAGGAAGGGGCTTTAATTCCATTTTCTGCACATGGTTTGGTTCTGGATTCTCTGGGGTTGGTGAAAATGATAATGAATTTTCAGTATGTTCAGAGGGTGTCCCCACACTTGGATCTTGCTCCATGTGACTCTCTTCTATTTCTTCTTGGTGAGTTGCAGCTATAATTTCATCAATGATGTCACATTGGAATATGGAGTGATCTTCTGGGGGATGCTTCATAGCTTCATCCAGATTGAAGCTCACTGTTCTGCCATCTACATCAAAGGAATAGGTACCCGAAAAGGCATCCAGCTTGAATTTTGAAGTCTTCAAAAATGGTCTACCAAGCAGGATTGACGAAGGTCTCCCTGAGTCATTTTGGGGCATCTTCAGGATATAAAAATCAATGGGAAACGTGAGCCCCTTAATGCTCACTAATACATCTTCAGCAATTCCAGCCACTGTGATAATGCTTTTATTTGCTAACACAAAACGAGTTGTCGACCTTTTTAAGGGAGGGAGCCTTAAAGTATTATATATAGACAAGGGCATAATACTCATGCATGCTTCTAAATCACACATACAGTCAGAAAATATCACACCTCCAATGGTACAGTTAACCATGCATGGGCCTGGGTCACTGACGTTGGGATTTTTGCTAGTAAAGAATTTTAGAAAAATAGTTGCGTTGTAGATATAGATTCTAAACCAACAGAAATCCCTTCGTGCAAATGTTTTGGTTGTCACAAGTAACAAACCCCTTTGAAATTGATAACCGAGTATTCAAACCTCGGGTCGTCTTCTCAAGGAATTGCAGGGAGGTATGTTCTTATTATTGGCTATGAAAAAGGTAAAATCGGGGTTTTGAGGATGAAGAATAAATATGGCAAATAATTTAAATGACAATTAAAATAAATAAATACTGTAAAGCAAACTTTTGGTAAGGTATGAGGGATTGGAAGTCCAGACTTTGTTATTCTTAGCAATAATAATGAAAGTTGAATCTTAATTCCACTTAGTCAACCTTTGCTAAAGCAAGGGAAAGTCAAGGGACTAATTAGTTGACCTTCGAATCCTATTTATTTTCTAAGAAAAGGTTAGGATTATTGAAGTTCAGTTCAATTAGCAAAGATAACAGTTATCAATTATGTTGAGCTAAGATAACTCCTGAGTTATTGATTTCTTAACCAAGACCAAAATGAAAGAAAATTATATCTACTGGAATAAAATGTCTTCAGATTTGGAATAATAAAAAGAAACAATCATAAACTTAAATACCTCAAATCACATTAATTAAGAAAATCCTAACATGAAAGTCATAAGCCAAATTCAAAAGATAAATATCAATTAAAGTATAAAGGTGAATAAAAATAGGAACGAAATTAAATAGAAAGGAACATTTAAACCTGGAATGAAGAAGAAAATTGTAAGTTGGAATAATAATAAATCCTAAATCCTTTAAGAGGAATCCTAATCCTAATCCTAAGAGAGAGGAGAGAACCTCTCTCACTAAAACTAAATCATGGAAAAGTGAATTATGAAAGCCTGCTCATGAATGGATGCATTCCCCCACTTTATAACCTCTAATCTGTGTTCTCTGGGCCAAAAACTGGGTCAAAAACAGTCAAGAAGTCACTTCCAGCGCTTTCTGGTCTGTACAGGTCGCGGTCAAGTGATGCGGAGGCGTTGCCCACGCGGCCGCGCGGATTAAAGTTCGCAGATGCGACACGTCCACGTGGATCACGCGTTCGCGTCACCTAGCGTCAGGGCAACTATGGCATATTATATATCAAATCGAAGCGTCGGACGTTAGCTTTCCAATGCAACTGGAACCGCGTCGTTTGGACCTCTGTAGCTAAAATTATAGCTGTTTGAGTGCAAAGAGGTCAGGCTGGACAGCTTAGCCATTTCTCCAACTTCTTGTATACCTTCCACTTTTGCATGCTTCCTTTCTATCCTCTAAGCCATTCCTGTCCTGTAGTCTCTGAAATCACTTAACACACATATCAAGGCATCTAATGGTAATAAGAGAGGATTAAATATAGGGAACTTAAGGCCAAAGAAGCACGTTTTCAATCAAAGCACATAATTAGGAAGGCAAATGTAAAACCATGCAAATAGTATGAATAAGTGGGTAAAGAGTTGATAAAATCCACTCAATTGAGCACAAGATAAACCATGAAATAGTGGTTTATCAGTCACTACATTTTTCAGGTATATTTCCCATTAAAGCAGATATAGAACTACCTAAAGGAATAGTTTCTAATTCATTAATTTTATCTTTATGTATGCACAATTCTTTTAGAAATTTTGCTTATTTAGGAACTTGCTGAATAACATCAAAAAGGGGAACAGTTACCTCAACCTTTTTGAAGATCTCTACCATTTTGGGATCAAGTTCCATCTGCTTCCTGGGCTTCTTAGCAAGGTGTGGAAATGGAATAGGAGTGGCATCTTTTATAGCTTCAGCTTGCTGGGGTTCCGCACTCCTTGGTTGGGCTGCTTCTGCTTCAGCCATGCCTTGTGCTTCATCTTCTTCTTCAACATCCTCTACCTCAGCCGTGTCCGCAACTGGGGCGTGTTCTGATGGGCTTGATTCCTCTGAATTCCTCTTTTGCAGTGTGGTTCCAGATCTCAGGGTAATGGCATTGATGCCACCCTTGGGGTTGGGTAATGGTTGAGAGGAGAGTCCACCAGAGCTTGAGGACTGGTTGTTAGAGTTATTCAGTGATCCAATCTGTGAAACAAGGGCTTGCAAGGTAGAGTTCAGACCATTTAGAGTAGAAGTAAGGTTGTTTTCCATGGACTACTGTCTCCTATCAATAGATTATAGTAACTCGTCATTAGGAGATGAAGAGGGATAAGTGATCTGAGGGGTCTACTGTGATGCTTGAGACTGCCTTAGATGAGGTGCTCTGTAGGCCTGATTTTGATTCTATTGCTTAAAGTTTTTATTGTTATTCCATCTCTGGTTTCTATTATTATCTCTGCCTCCTCTGTTATAATTGTCCCTCCAACCTTGGTTGGGGTTATCCTGCCATCCATGGTTGTAGCTACCACCCTAATTGTACCCTTTATTGGGGCGATCATAGAAGTTATGAGTGGCTGCCATAGTGTGGTCTTCCTATTGGAGTTGTGGACACTCATCAGTATAATGACTGTAATCGGCACAAATTCCGCATACTCTTTGTGGAACCAACTGTTGGCTTTGCTGTGGTGGAGAAGGCTGAACTCGCTGAGCTTGTTGTTGACTCAATTGCATTTGCTTTAGTAAGTTGGTCATTTCACATAAGCTTTGAGTTAGAGCAGTAGTCTCTTTGCTAGAGGATACCTCTGCAACAGCTCTTGACCGGCTTTGTTTCTGCCTGTGATTCCTAGTAGATTTAGCTAAGTCGCTGATCAATTGCCATGCCTCTTCCGTAGTCTTGTACTTTTTCATAGACCCATTGCTAGCGCCTTCCAATGTGGTTTTATCTTGAGATTTCATGCCCTGTGTAAAGTAACCGAGCAATACTATCTTGTCAATCATATGGTGGAGACATGCTTCCAGAAGATTATTGAAGCACTCCCAATATTCGTAGAGAGTCTCAGATTCATCCTGAACGATCATGGAAATGTCTTTTCTTAGTTTATCGGTAACCTCAGCTGGAAAGAATTTCTCCAAAAATTCCCTTATAAGTTTATCCCAGTTAGAAACGGTTGCTCCGGGTTGAGTGTAGTACCACTCTTTTGCCTTTCCCTCAAGAGAGGATGGGAAAGCTTTTAACAGAATAGAAGTTTTGTCAGTACCATCACGCTTAACAGTAGAACAAGCTGTCTGAAAATTTCTAAGGTACTTGATAGGCTCTTGAGCAGGTAAGCCATGAAACTTGGGCATCAAGTTGAGTAGTGCAGTCTTTATTTCAAAATCCACAGCCACTGTTGGGTGGCGTGCCTGGTATGGCTGTAGTGTAAAATCAGGGGCTCCAGCTTCTTGGATAGTGACTCTCCTAGGTGCTGCCATGTCACCTGCACGTGAATCAACTGGATCAGTAGAGAGGGAGCTTGTTTCTTCCTTAGATGACGTTTCAGATTCGTCCTCAGAGAGGACTAGCCGACGCCGAGCTTGCCTTATACGTGAAATAGTTCTTTGAATCTTAAGGTCAAATACTGGCAAGCTTGGATCAGGAAGTGAATGCGTCATTTAATGAAAGAAACATGCAGCTCATAGTAACAAAATAAAAAGAAAAATTCAATTAAATAAATTCCAATCAATAAATTAGCACACTATTGCAACTCCCCGGCAACGGCGCCGAAAATTGACGTGAGCAGAAATTGGCAGATTAAGAATTAATTAGAGAAATGGCGTTGCGAGTACAGTTCTTAACCGGCGAAAAATCCACTTATCAATTTAAAAAAAGGGTTGTCACAAATTTTAGAAATAAAATACTGGGAGTATGAGTCCCAGGTCATCTCCCAATGAGATGCAGGAAGATGTGCTATTTTATCAATCAGAGGTTTTCAAAATGGGTTTTGAGTTTGATGAACAGAAAATTAAATTAGAGAATTTAAAATGGGTTTTCAAATGCTCATCCATCTTCTGAAGAAGGATTTCTTTTTCTCTCCAGGATTGTTGTTGTTCCTCCATGAGTTGTTCTTGTCTTTTCCACAATTCTTTGGATTTTTGAAGGGGATCCTCAGCTATTAGCTCAAAAGATGAAGGTTGAGAATGAGTTTCTGGATATGTGGGTGCTGTAGTGAAGTTGTTTTGAGTGGTATTGGATGAATCTTGTGGATTATGAAATAAGTTTTGTGGTTGGTGGAATGAATTGTATGGATCTTGGAGGAGACTTTGTGTTGAGGCATAATCAAGTGATGAACAATCTTCAAATGAGGAACTGGGAGGTGAGGTTGGGCAATTTTGTATGAGTGAATTGAAGGTTTGCTCAAGTGATGATGGCTCTTGATAAGTGGAGTATGAACTGTTGAATGTTACTTGGTTTTGATCCTCCCACCCACAATTTGATTGATTATTGAATTCATCACAGTGTGGATTATTTTGTGGCATGGATAAACAATCTTCCAAGTATGCTCTGGCAGCACAATCAAGTGATAATGTCTTTAAATAATTAGAATGTGAATCATTGCATTTCCCTTCACAACCATCATTTGTGTACGTGCCATCACAGTATGAGTCACTTTGTGGCTCTGGAAAATAGTTCATTTCACTTGATTCTTCATACTCCCTTATTCCTTGTTGATACTCTCATCCACCATGAGGATAATGACATAAGTCATTTTATGGTTCTAGACAGTATCTCATGTGCTTAGCTTGATCAATTTGTGGCTCTGGAGCAAATCTCCATGGATTGGAGTGCTCAGAATTTGCAATTTCTTGGTGATATTCCCAGCCACCCTTAGAATAATGACTTGAATCACCTTGTGGTGTTGAGAAATATCCCATATGATTCTCTTGCTCATCTTGTGGTTCTGAAGCATATCTCCATGGATTGGAGTGCTCAGGATCTGCAATTTCTCGGTGATATTCCTAACCACCATTAGAATAGTCACTTGGTGATGGTGGGTAATATCCTAGAAAATTTGCTTGATCACAAGATGAGTTGAATTCCATTTGAATTTTGTAAAACATAACACCAAATAGAATTGAAATTCATGTCTCAGATGAGATTTGCTTAGTGAGACAAAAACACAAACACCTTGGTTTCAATTTAAAACAAAGAACAAAAACAAAGAAAATGCTTAATCTAGATTTCTCACCCACTTAATCATTGTTGATCTAATCAATCCCCGGCAACTGCGCCAAAAACTTGATGGTGTTTTGTGAAAAAATGAATTCCCAAACACACAACTAACCGGCAAGTGTACTGGATCGCATCAAGTAGTAATAACCCACTTAGAGTGAGGTCGATCCCACAGGGATTGACGGATCAAGCAACTTTAGTGGGTGATTAGTTTAGTCAAGCTAACATTGAGTGAATTGTGTGAAGTGTAACCAACAGAAAGGAAATGGCAGTGAATTAAAAGTTGCAGAAAGTAAAATTGACTGAATCTTAAAGAGCAAGAAATGTAAATTGACAGAATCTTAAATGACAAGAAATGTAAATTGTATTGAATGTAAAGGGGATTGGGTGCTGGAAATTAAAGGGGCAATGAAACAAGCAATCAAAGAGATCTTGAAAACAAGTGACAGGAAATTTAAAGTGCAGGAAAATTAAATTCAGATCACAGTAGCTCAAATGTAAAATGCAGAGGAATACACGTGCAGGAAAGTAAATTGGGAGCAATAGAATAGAAAGTAAAAATTGCAGAGAAGGAAATTGTAACAGAAAAGTAAACCAGCAAGAAGACTGAGATCAATTCTCAAATCTCAAAGAGCACTTGATAATTTCAATGAAACAGTGAAAAAAGCAGCAAAGCAAAATTGCTTGAGAAAGCTAAATAGAGATAAAATTCAGCTTAATTGCAAAATGAAATTGAAGATCTCAGAAAATCAAAGAGACTAGAAAACAAGTCTAGATCTCAATTCCTTCCTTGATCTAACAACAAATAACTTGAAGAAGAAAGAGAAATGAAAACAGTAAAGAGACTTTGATTCAAATCACACTTCACTAAAATGTTGCAGAAGAAGAACAAAGAGAAATCTCAAAGGGAGAATGAAACAGAATTCCTTCAATTCTCCACCCAAGATTCAAAACAGAAAATGAAAACTAAAAGAGAGAGCAAAATGAAAACTAAAGAATACAAAACTCCCTATTGGAGCCAGCCTTCCCTAATGGAGAGCTCCTCTAATGAAATGAAACAGATGCCTTTTTATAGGCTTTACCCAATGAAAATGAAATTACAATTAAAATGAAAATCCTAATTCTAGCTTGTTCTTGTGCCTTTGAGTCAATGGGCCTTGCTTTCTTTTTATTTGAAGAGTGGATCCGGTTGGCTTTTTAATTTAGTGAAAAATTGAATTAAATTGGATTTTTGGTTGAATTTGGACCATGGGTGTTGCTCCCAGGGCAAGGCTCGGCTCTTGGCAAGAGCTTTGGCCAAGAGCTTTGGTTCCCTTCCTTGCCAAAGTGTGCGCACGTTCCTTCCTTGTGACAAGAGAACAAAACTCTTTGCAAGAGCTTTAAGCTCTTGGCAAGAGCTTTACTTGTCCTTGAGGTCCATGGTTCAAGCCTTGGGTGAAGCACTTGCTGGCCATTTTCCTTGGCACATGAGTAGCGCTACTTCCTTGCTTCCCTTGGTATCCCTCTTCGAATCCTGGTGGAAGCACTTTGATTCATTTTTGCTTATTTTTGGCCCTTAAAGATGCTTTTCACTCGTGCCTCAATTCTATGCCAAATATGGATTGCCCTTTGAAGAAGGCATAGTCATGCTGTGAGCGCCCAGATTTTAACTTAGCGAAAATTTTGCTTCCAAGCTCATTTTCCTTGAAGAAGCCTGAAAAAGCTCTTGGAAAAAGCTCTTGGCAAGAGCTTTAGGCAAGAGCTTTGCTTTGAGTTTTGCCATGCTTTTTAAAGTAAAGCTCCTGGCAAGAAAGAAAGCTCTTGGCAAGAGCTTTGTGCCTTTGCTCCTTGTTGTGAGACACGCTTTTCTTCCCTTGGGCCACGCTTTTCTTCCTTAGTTTGGTCATGGACCGCGCTTTTAAAAGCGTGGCCTAAGGCTCTAAAGTGTGCTCCAACTTCAAAGTGTGCCCCAAAACTCTTTTTTTTCTCCTTTTTAGCTTATTTTGTGCTTCTTTGCTTCTTTTTCTTCTTATTTCCTACAAGATTTATAAAATTAAAAGATCAAGGAAATATAACATTTAAGCATAAAAGCATTCAATATTTAAGCACAAATCATTAATTTAAGTATAACTATTTCTGATTCAAAAAAAAAAATTTAAGTTTTAACCCCTATGTCACCTTAGAGGGCTATATTTTATATTAACTTTTTCAACATCAAAAGTTCCAGTAATAATTCTTTAGATGCTAATGAGTCAAAAAATATTTTTTTAGTGAATTTTTAGAAATCGTTTATTGTTCTGTTTTAAATTTATAAGTTTATAAAAATATAGATTTTCTGAAATTTGAACTAAAACATAAAAATTAGATTTCTATTCATATTTGTTATGATTTTTTTATATTTTATTTGAATTCAAATGGGAGTATTTTCTTATTGATATATTAACTTTAAAGTAGTAAATGTCAATAATCTGTATCAGTACTAAATCAAATTAAGCTGATTCGATTTACTATATATGGGTTGTTCAATATAAATCGAATCTTGTTGATTGGATTTACTACTCATGGGCTATATTTTGAATATCAATCATTGGTAATTCGAATCAAATAATTTCGATTTACCAATAACCCTGCTCATTCGAATCAAATTGATTCGATTTGGTACTAGAATGGGTAATTCGAATTAAATCAATTCGATTTATATAGATATATGCATTGGAACATCTACGTAACATTTTTTATTTTGAGACTATTGAGTAATATTGATGGTTCATTGATTTATTTAAGTGTTTTACCTTTTTTTAAATATTTTTGTTAATATTCTAAATATTTATGAGTAGAAATAACAATTTTTTCTAATTTTAACTTAATTCTTTTCGTTTCAAACTAAAAAATTGCTATAAGAATTGAATTGTAAATCATTTTTTTAAGAATTCAATTATGTTCTAAAATATTTATTAAATTTACTCTTTAAAATATCATATTTTATTAAGTTATTATATAAAATTTATAAAATTATATATACTAATTATTATATGTCGATCAACCCTATTTTATCTTATTTAATTTGGATTAGTTTAAAGTTAGATTTGAATATTTAAAATAAATACTGGTAAAATTTTAAAATAAAAATATTATATAAATAAAAAAAATCATTATATATTTGTATTTAAATATATATTTTATATTTGAGTAGCTATTTTATTGTGCAACTCTAACATGGGTAATTTAAAAGTTGAGTCTAGCTCGAACAAAAGTCGACTTAAACACGACACTGCCCATCCAAATTTCTTTTCCCAAATAAATGGAAAATCCTATTTTACCAGAAAAAAAAAAGGAAAATACAGATCCAAATTAATAGTAACCCGATAAGGTAAGCGGATAAGGAAATCCGAAAGTAAACACTAAAGAATATCTAAAGAAAGGAATCATAAGAATAATTAATAAGTTCGTCAACAAGAAGTGAGGCTCAACCAACGACAGATTCATACATTTACATTTCTGTCTAAGGGTGGCATCTTGGAACACAGTGTTACAGATAGCTGAATTCAATCTTCATTCATTGATTAAGGCACAATGCAGTTGTGAACAGCAACCGTGATGGCTATGGCTCATACACGTGTCCCTTTCCAATGCCATAAATACTCACTTCCCTCACCGATTTCTTCTTCCTCATTAATGCTTCTTTCTTCTTCTTCCTCTTCTTTGTGGTCTTTTTCATCATCGTTTGCTACGAGGAGGAGCCATAAGGGTGTGAAGGGGAGGGTGAGAATCAGTGTTGCGACCATGGCTGATTCATCAAAGAGAACTGTGATTGTCACTGGTGCTGGTGGCCGTACAGGTGAGTGAGTCTCTTTTTGTTGTATGCTTAGTCAAATTCCTTGCTTTCTTTCCCTGTCAATAGATAAAGAGAGCGAGACAAAAATTGGCATTTTGGGGTTTTTAAGGTATTAGGTGAAGTTAAATGATGTTTGAAAGATGCTGCTGTTATGTTTCTTGTTGCATGTACCATAATCTGTGTGTAAAGGATAAGGCTACAGCATGATATGGTTCTGCTGGAGTTAAATCCCAAACTGGTCCTGAGATTTAAAGCCTGCACTAAAATAGTCGTCCAGGTCTCAATTGCACCAATTACGTCCTCTCCACCACTAGTGATTGCCAATCTCAGGTGCCTAAGTGGTGCAATTAGAAACATTTCTGTAGAAATCGCACTTGTAAGTTCAGAACCTCACTTCACAGAGGTTTTGTTACAGTGAAGAATGCATTCTAAAGTTCTATGCCTCTATCGCGATAGGGATGGCAACACAAACCCGATCTGCAGTTATCCAATCTGATGGGGTTGGGTTTCAGGACATATTATCAAATGTGTTGATTTGTGCATTGCTCTTGAAAGTCTTCATAGTTTTGTAGTATCAAATGATTAAGGTTGTTGGTTTATGATGCCATATAAATGAAAAGAAAACTGAAATTATATGATTGTATAAATTAGAATAGAAAAGAAAAACACTTTGACTTATGATTATTGAAAATTTTTTGGGTTAACAGTCAAATTAGTCCCTGAAAGATAAGACATTCTTTAAATTTGTCCCTAAAAGATTTTTTCAATCAAATTGGTCCTTCAAAAATTACGAATTCATTATATATGTCTTTCAGTTACTCTACTCATAATTTTTGTCAACGATTGATGATGTAAAATGTTAACTGATAGCATACATGACACATAACATATTCAATTGGATGTTAACTAAATATGTTTAAGAAAATCTATCAATTTAGTCACTAGCCCTTAGCCCCTTAGCATTCTCCTATATTATGTTCTATTTTACCACTGACTGAATGCTCCCTTCAGCATTCAACCTTAGCCCCTTAGCATTCTCCTATTCCTATTTCTTATAGAACTTGAGCATATGCAGTTACCTAGGTTAACAATACAAGAGGGTAAGGATACGTTAGAGGTCCTAACATAGTTTTACTCTTGTTACCTTTTTCAGGACAAATAGTGTATAAAAAACTAAAAGAGCGGTCAGCCGAGTATGTTGCAAGAGGCCTTGTCAGAACTGAAGAAAGCAAACAGAAAATTGGTGCTGCGGATGATGTTTTCGTGGGGGACATAAGAAATGCTGATAGTATCGTTCCTGCAATTCAAGGTGTGGATGCTCTAATAATTCTTACAAGTGCAGTGCCACAGATGAAAGCTGGGTTTGATCCAACCAAAGGTCAACGACCTGAGTTCTACTTTGAAGATGGTGCTTATCCTGAACAGGTGCAACTACTAATAGTTTCCATGTATTAGATGTACTTAATTAAAATTTGATATTTATCTCCTTTTCACTCATACTGTACTATATCTTTTGCTTATTAGGTTGACTGGATTGGGCAGAAAAACCAAATAGATGCTGGTAGGGTCTGTTTATGTTCTTTTGATTAATCGTAGAACATAACAAATTTGTCCATGTTTGCAATATTGAAATTGGTTTTACCTATATGAACAGCTAAGGCTGCAGGAGTGAAGCAGGTTGTGTTGGTTGGGTCTATGGGAGGAACAGACCTTAACCATCCTTTGAACAGCTTGGGTAATGGGAATATATTGGTTAGTTATTTTTTCTCCTTCAAGTAGAGCTTGCATTTCATTTTAGAGCACGATGCAAGTTTCATTTTGTATTGATTGCAGGTTTGGAAAAGAAAGGCTGAGCAATATCTTGCAGACTCTGGTATTCCATACACAATCATAAGGTGCACCAATTTCTGTCCGTACTTAGACATATATAGCTGTCCGAGGATTTTTCTTATATGTTTCGTTCTTTTGTTTGTTCAGTGGAAGAATATTTCGGGTTTGAGTTGAAATTGCATTTTAAATAAAGTGTTTAAATCCACTAAAATTTAACAGCACCTACAAACTCACTCTCTGTTGATGCTTAGTATTATCTTCATACCGGGTTGTTTTGGCCGGAATTTTTTATATTGTTCTTTCTGCTGTACAAAATTTGAAAAGTTAGAGTTGTATATGGAAATAACAATGGCCTTGCTTATGCAAAGTGAATTTGTATAGAAGTATTATGTTACCTACCCTGGAGAGAGAGAGAATGCTGACTCAGCAGCAAAGGCAGCCAAAAAAGGGAAGAAAATAATCCCTTTACCTTATCATTATTCTAGAAGGAGCAATAAAGAAAAGGGAGGAATAATAGGCAGGAGAAACGTGTAATCATAAGTGACAATAATTGATGATTGGATTAGTCAGATGAGAGAATCAGGGAGGCGTAATCGTAGGAGTTGAATGCTAATTATGATAATTAATTTGAGAGAAGGCAATAAAAGGAGGAGCTGATTATGGGAGAGGCAGGAAAAGATTTGGAAAGGCCTAGGCTAGGAGAGAAGATGACTCTCGAAATTCCTCTATTATCTTTTACTGTTCTATTGTATTTCGGTATTTCCATTAAAATAAATACCAGTGTAACAACTGGTAATAGAGCACCGATCTTCGGTGTTTTGTGCATGGTTTCCACGCAAGCTGCCATGGAGTCGAGGTTGGAAGTTTTGGAGAAGCAAATGGAGGAGATGAGGGAGGCTCATAATCGTTCGCTGGAAGTTCAAAACCGATCATTTGAACTCTTATCCACCAACCTGCTGAGACAGGTGAGGAAAAAGCTTTCGCAACAACACCATGACCAGGGAGGAAAAGGGGCTGGAGGGAGCAACGGGAGAGATGGAGAAGGTTCAGAAGGTAGGGGCGGTGGCAATAATGAAGGTGAAATAGAACAGAGGAGATTTGAGCCTACCAGGAAGCTTGACATTCCCATCTTCTCGGGAGATGATGCAAATGGCTGGCTGGTGAAGATGGAAAGATATTTTCGTGTCTCCCAGGTGGCTCCGGCAGAAAGGATGGACTTTGTCACTCTTGCTTTGGAGGGAGAGGCTCTCGCATGGATGGAGTGGTGGGAAGAATACACACCATTTCAGACATGGAGACGATTCAAGGAGGACTTATTGAAACATTTTCAACCTGGAGCTGCTCTCAACCCATGGCTCCATTACTAGAGGTGAAACAGGTGGAGGACGTCGCTCAGTATAGGCGAGAGTTTAAGGCTGCAGGACGAATGCAGAGAAACCTGGGAATAGAGGCTCTCATGTGCATCTTTGCAAATGGACTTAGAAAAGAAATTCAGGCGGAGTTGGAAGTGGCTCGGTTTGATAATTTACCAGCTTTAATGGATAGAGCGACGGCTATTGAATGGAGAAATCAAGCATGGAAGGAGACCAGGGTTGACCCTAACGGCAGGAGGGTGGAGGGGTTGTCGAAAGGGAGCAGGTTAGGCAGATTTGGTTCGGTGGGAGCTAGATTTGGATTTTTCAAAAATTCTAGTTCGGCGAAGTACAACACCCACGACTGCAGAGGCGAAGCGAGGAGCGAGATTGGATCCAACACAAACAGGGCACCCCTACTCCTCGTACAGGCCTCAACACCAGTTCGAACGGAGGAAGCAGCACTTCTCATTCGCAGACGACTCGTAACAGTGGCACACGGTGGCTCTCAAACAAAGAGTGGGCAGAGAGACAGAGGAAAGGGTTGTGCTTCAGATGTGGAGAGAAGTGGGGACCTGATCATAGGTGCTCCATGAAGCACTATCAAATCATACTCCTAGGAGAAGATGCAGAAGAGGAGGCAGAAGGAGACGTAGGGATGAACCAAGAAGCCCATGAAGGGGAACCTGAACGGGAAGAGCTGCAACTATCATCATACAGCTATTGGGGACTTACTACTCACAAGACCTTTAAGGTCCAAGGCGAGATTCGGGGCAGAACAGTGGTGGTGCTCATCGACCCTGGGGCTTCAGCAAATTTCATTGCCACCGAGGTGGTTAGGCGGCTGGCATTACCGGTGAGAAAGAAAAGGGAGTTTCAAGTGGAGGTGGGGAACGGTGCTGTAGAAAAGGGGAATGAAGGCTGTGAAGGAGTTCACTTGAATGTGTTCAAGGGGTCCAAATAATCCAAAACTTCTTTGTAATGAAGCTGGGCTGTTCGGAGGTGGTGTTAGGAGCAGGATGGTTGGCAAGTCTAGGGAGGTTTGTGGGATATTATGGAGAATTAACATTGAACTGGAAGCAAGATGGTAGGGAGATGCAACTAAAAGGTGATCCTTCCTTGAGCAGAAGCAGGGCTTCATGGAAGAAGACCTTGCACGCTCTGAAAAGTGATGGGGAGGGTTATGTTATCACCACCAGGGTTGCTGCCACCGAGGAGCAAGAGCAAGAGGTGATTTCTGCTGAAGCTCAACAATTTCTACAACAATATGGGGACTTGTTTTAGACCCCTGTAGGCCTCCCACCCAAACGCGAGAAGGACCATGCAATCATCTTGAAGGAAGGGTCAGCGAGAAGGACCATGTAATCATCTTGAAGGAAGGGTCAGAGATTCCTCGCATCAGACCCTATAGATACCCACAATATCAGAAAACCGAGATTGAGAAAACTGTAGAAGAGATGCTGAATTCTGGCATCATACGTCCGAGCACTAGCCCGTTCTCAAGTCCGGTGATCCTAGTTAAAAAAAAGATGGAGGCTGGCGATTCTGCATAGATTACCATGCATTGAATCGAGAGACCATAGCTGATAAATTCCCAATTCCGGTGATTGATGAGCTGCTGGACGAATTGGGAAATGCAAAAGTATTCCCTAAGCTAGACCTCAAGTCCAGCTATCACCAAATAAGGATGAGAGAAGATGACATCCACAAACCGCTTTTCGAACTCATGAAGGACACTATGAGTTTCTCGTGATGCCCTTTGGGCTCACAAACGCTCATTCCACTTTCCAAGCACTCATGAATCAGGTGTTGCGGCCATTTTTGAGGAAGTTTGTTTTGGTTTTTTTCGATGATATACTCGTCTAGAGCTTGAGTTTGGAAGAACATTGGGGTCATTTGCAGCAGATTTTTGAAGTCCTCCGGTGCAACCAGCTCTACCTCAATCAGAAGAAATGCAAATTCGCCCAAGAACGTATTGAATACCTGGGTCACATTATATCTAAAGGAGGAGTGGCAGCAGACCCCAAAAGGGTTCAAGACATGGTGGATTGGCCAGTTCCAAGGGACCTCAAAGGGTTGAGGGGATTCCTTGGGTTAACCGGTTACTATCGCCGTTTTGTGAAGAATTATGGAGGCATAGCTTGGCCCCTTACACAACTACTGAAAAAGGATCAATTCAAGTGGGGTAATGAGGCACAAGCAGCTTTCGAAGCACTCAAGACTGCCATGGTGACAGTCCCAGTGCTAGCTGTCCCTTCATTTTCAAAGCCCTTCGCAGTGGAAACTGATGCTTCCGGGAAGGGATTAGGGGCAGTACTACTGCAGGAAGGCAGGCCGGTGGCTTACATGAGTCAGAAACTTTCTGAACAAGCTCAAGCTAAATCTGTTTATGAGAGGGAGTTGATGGCTATGATCCTGGCAATTCAAAAATGGAGGCATTACCTCCTGAGTCAACGGTTCACTGTTTATACGGACCAGAAGAGTCTTAAATTCTTTCTTGATTAGAGAATTGGAGGCGAGGAACAACAGAAGTGGATGACCAAGTTGCTTGGGTTTGATTTCGAAATAAAATACAAGGCAGGGAAAGACAACCAAATAGCTGATGCCCTCTCCAGAAAATTCCAATTTGCTGCTGTTTCCATGGTTTCAGCTGCTGAATGGGGAAACTTAGAAGAGGAGGTGGAGGTGCAACATGACCCAAAACTCGAGCATCATGCAGGATCTGATTTTCGGAAAGGAGGTTACTGCTGGATATGCATTGAAAAATGGGAGGTTGCTGCACCAAGGGCGTTTGGTTATTCCAAGGCCTTCGGAGTTGATTCCCAAGATATTGGAAGAATTCCATGACACAAAGTTGGAAGGACATTCTGGTTTTTTCCAAACTTATAAGAGGATAGCTGGAGTACTGTATTGGGAGGGAATGAAGAAGGCCATCATGGATTATGTGAGACAATGTGAAGTATGTCAAAGGAACAAACATTCCACCGTGACTCCAGCTGGGCTGCTACAGCCACTCCCTATTCCAACAAATATTTGGTCGGATATAGCTATGGACTTCATTGGAGGACTACCAAAGGCAAAAGGGAAGGACACCATCTTTGTTGTGGTTGATAGGATGACGAAGTACGCTCATTTCTTTCCCTTATCTCACCCTTATTCAGCAAAGGAAGTTGCAGACCTGTTTGTGAAGGAAGTGGTGAGACTTCATGGGTTCCCTACATTGATTGTTTCCGACCATGAGCGGCTGTTCATGAGTGGTTTCTGGTCCGAAGTCTTCAAAGGCAGAAGGCACATCATTAAAGATGAGCTCAGCCCATGATGGGCAAAGCGAGGCGGTCAACAAGTGCGTGGAAACTTACCTCAGGTGCTTCGCGGGGTCTACGCCAAAGCAATGGCCCCGATAGCTGAGTTGGGCAGAATATTGGTATAACACCAATTATCATGGGTCGATCAAAATGACCCCCTTCAAGGCCCTTTATGGAAGGGAACTCCGGGTTCTGTTGCGGGGTCAGGGCGAAGCTGCGGTTGAAGAAGTAAGAAATCTTATGGAGGAAAGGAATCAGATGTTGGATGAATTGAGGTTTCAACTAGAAATGGCTCAAAACCGAATGACGACATATGCTGATAAGAAGAGGAGGGACGTCACTTTTGAGCCAGGAGAGTTTGTGTACCTCAAACTGCAGCCTTATCGAATGAAAACCTTGGCAAAAAGGGTCAACCAAAAGCTGAGTGCAAGATTCTATGGCCCTTATGAGATTCTTACGAAGATTGGACAGGTTGCCTACAAGCTTAAATTATCGGAAGGAGCTCGGGTACATCCGGTCTTCCATGTTTCTTTATTGAAGAAGTGTGTCAAGCCCACTGCTTAGATTCAGCCACTTCCTACGACTCTAACAGAAGAGTATGAACTACAAGCTGAACCCCAAGAAATCCTAGCTGTTAGGAAAAATGCAGCTGGTAAATTGGAGGTGTTGATCAAGGGGAGGGACCTTCCAGAATTCGAGAACTCGTGGGAAGCAGCAGCTGCAATTCAAGAAGCCTTTCCTTCCTTTCACCTTGAGGACAAGCTGATGCTTCAAGGGGAAGGTATTGTTACATACCCTAGAGAGAGAGAGAGAATGCTGACTCAGCAGCAAAGACAGCCAAATAAGGAGGAGCTGATTAGGTGAGAGGTAGGAAAAGATTTGGAAAGGCCTAGGCTAGGAGAGAAGAGGACTCTCGAAATTCCTCTATTATCTTTTACTGTTCTATTGTATTTCTGTATTTCCATTAAAATAAATACCAGTGTAACATATTATTACTTGGATTTAGATATTAAATTTAAGGGTGAACTTGGGAGAGTATAATGCAGCACTAATAACTGTCGCTGATAAAATCAACCGTTTGAAACTTATAAAATTACAGGCAGGCATAGGATACTTGTTCTAATTAACAGTTATCACTTACATGTTACTCTAACCCATCACATTTGTACATATCCATATTACTTGTTCTCATGTTTCCCAGACACACATTTAACTAACAACTTGTATCAGCTAGAGCTGAAGTAGCCTTTGTTATTGTTAGTGAAAGAAAATCCAACGTGGATTTAAGTCCTTTGGGTGTATACACCATTGCGGAAAACAAGAAGTTTCTAGATTAAATAAAGATAATGTCAAAAGTAGGACTAGTCGTAAAAGGGCCTTTTCCTTCCTTCCAGAAAGGTTTTTGCATGCTACATTTAGTTCCATGGCTACTACTCTTCATTAAGCATTCTTTTTTAATATTTTGTGGGAACTTGTTTTTAATGTTCTTATTGTTAATGTACATTAAAGTCTCTGGTTGGGGCATTCTTATGAGCATGCTGATATTTTTCCTCTTTCTTTTTTGGCCTCAGGGCTGGTGGCTTGCAAGATAAAGAAGGTGGTATTCGGGAACTGCTCGTTGGGAAGGATGATGAGCTTCTCAAGACAGAAACCAGAACCATTGCTAGACCCGATGTCGCAGAAGTCTGTATTCAGGTATCCCCTCCATCTTCTGAAGGTTTAATTAATCTATACATCTTAAGAATTCAATCATATCATAATCATTACATTGAATATGTCAGTAGTCAATCCTCTAGAGCAAATTCTTGTCACAAAATTTTTCATATTCAACTATACAAACTTAGATAGGAATCTATATGAAATTTTAGAAAGTTTTGCATATTCGGTTTCTGTAAGGACTTGATTAAAAAATTTTAAACTATATGGACTTGCGATATAACTAAACCTATCACAAATTGTTGACAGGGTTTTACCATGGTTTTGAGAACCAGATCGAACTGGCCGATATGACTCAGTTAACCAAGAATTGGCCATCAGACCAGTTCGATTTAAGATACAAACCGCTTGCCAATGAATTGGTCAAAAATCAGGATAACCAATTGAACAGTGTTGCTTTTTTACCCGTGAACCCGTTTAAAATAATAAATCACAAAAAAAAAATCATTTTTTTAAAGAAATTATATATTTTATACATAAATATATTATTATTATATCCAGTTCAACATCGGTTGAACTCGACTGATCTTTGAACCTCTGACTCTACTGGTTCGATGACTAATTCGGTTTTCAGAACCTTTGGTTTTACAATACCAAACTTTTCCATTATTTTAACCACATGAACCTATTTAGTGAAACACGACTTGGTTATTTTGTTAGTCTGTACCAGCTCCCTGAAAATTCCCCTTTTTTTGGATTCTTATTGAGTCTGAGATTTTTGCATCCCGTTGTTCCTCTTGTTTAACAGGCACTAAATTTTGTGGAGGCTCAGTTTAAGGCATTTGACTTGGCATCAAAACCTGAGGGAGCTGGTTCACCAACAAAGGACTTCAAGGCCTTGTTTTCTCAGATCACTACCCGTTTTTGAATTTTGAGTGGTGTTGTCATGTTTCAAAATAACTCGTTGGCCAGCGGCAGACCCTTAAATAGAGCTTCGATCTGCGACAAAGTCCTTGATTAGTCCTTGATTCGTCGGGTTGGGGGATACGGTGGGCAACCAAAAAAAACTTATCTATTTTAGTCCCAACATTTGGGATTGGACCTCCATAGCTAGAAAAATCACTGTCATGACAGTTCATTAAAAGATTGTGTAAAGAAAATTATTGACTTTCATGGTACCGGCACAGCAAGCCTGACAAAGTCAAGTGTTTAATCAACACCTTTATTAGTGTTTATGATTTCATGGCATTGTTCTCAATTTCGTGATATAACAAATTACAAATGGAATTCATGATTGGATCAATTCTTTGGAAGAACAAAAATATAACTGCCTTTGTTGTCCAAAGTAGTGTTTATTGTCATCAGTTTCCTAATTGTCCCCATAATAATATTTTTATTATTATTGTTATTTAACTAAATTGTATCTGTTTTCAGAGTATATTTTAAAAGTATAATTTGTAATATATTCACTTTATTAGAAATGTAAAAAAAAATGTATAAAATATTTATCATTTTATTAAGTTCTCGTCATGTTTTTTTGTGGCGTTTTTAAAATTTATCCTTAAGACGTATGGGGATTTTTAATTTTATTATTGTATCAGATGTGGTGTTTCTCACCAAAATGGGACTAGATGGTGTTATTATATGAGCGGGGAGGAATGCGGGATGTCCGGACCGGACCCTGCAATTCGCCAATGGCGAAATGGCTTGCATGTCCGACATGGGGCGGGGCTGCAGATGCTCGTGATTTGTGCTCTGTAACGATCTGTATTTTTTAAAATTTCTATTATAAATTATTTACTATTTACTTTATTAATCTAAACTTATTATTTTTAAGGTATTATTTTATTAAAAATAATTATATTAATTTTATAATTATTAAAATTCAAATTAATTGTAATTTATTTTATTAGTTTAAATTATTTATTAAAAATTATTTTAAATAGCCAAAATTAAATTAAATTTTTAATTATTATCATTCGAGTTTAAATTAATTAAGTTTATTATATAATCTTACTATAATAAGATATTTTATATAATTAAAATTATAATTTTAATAATTTAATAATAATAAATATTTTATAATTTAATTTAGATCATTAATATTCCAAGCTCAAAATCTACTGGTAATGGTATGCATAAATATCGACACTGTTCGATGAACTTAGTTTTACTAATGCTTCATCATAGATCTTCTATCCTTATGATCATCAATCATGTTACTAATGTTATTTATATTAGTAACTCATATATATTTACCTCTATATATATTATTACTTGTGTTTTAATAATCTAACTTTCGTAATTATTCATTTAAGATATTTATAACCTGAATCGCTGACTTAGAGGCTGAAGACATGACACACATCCTCTCCCTTGCCACCACATCATCATCACTTCATTCTTCTTCTCTCATTCACCAAACCATAAGGAAAAAAAAGAGAGAGTTGTGAGTGAGAGGGAACAAGAACCTTTTAAGTTCGATTTTTTAAACTCTATAATTCCAATAAAAAATCTAATCCGATTAACGTGTTCGTATCTTCCTCCCCTTCATATTGATGCCAATTTTTTTCGGGAGAAATCAATGGTGATGTTTTTTGTCTCCCTTGGTGGTTCGGCCGAATGGTGCCTCTGGTGCGGATTTCGAATGTCCACAATTGAACCAGCAAGTAAAGATATTGGTTGCTTTAGAAACAAACAGAGATATAGTGGTAATTCCACTGAGAGTTTCTTTCCATAGAATCAGGTCAAGAGAGCTTGACTTCTGTAAGGCGAGGTTGTTTACAGAGATTATCATTGTAAATTTCAGTTAATTAATGAATAATTAACTAATAAATTAATTATAAGCCAAGGTAATTAAGAAATTAAAATTTATAATTTGGAAAAGCAAATATTAGAATACGAATTAAAACGCTAATCTTAAAAGTTTTGGCAAAAAATTAGGCCAACAGGCTTAAATGAGTGAACCGGGCCCATGTTGGGCCCAAACTTACATATATAACCCTCATAAACTTAGCAAAACTCATCCCGTTCCCCCTTTTGGAAGAGAGGAGTACAGAGAGAGCCTTAGCTAATACACTATTCATCCTCACTTTGATTGATCATAACTTTTGATCTGAAACTTCGATTGACGAATCATTTATGGCCACACATTCATCTCAGAGTCCTCTTCATTTTAAAAATCACAACGTGGCAAGAAAAATCGAAACCCTTTTCAGGTCAAGAAATTTCAGGAAAGTGTGCATATTATTGGTTATGGAAAAGTATTTTTTGGGGACTTTGGATATAATAACAAGAAATGTAAATTGCAAGAAAGTAAAAATAACAACTAAGAAAGGTCTTGGTAAGAGATGAGAATTAGAAATCCTATCCTCAATTATGATGGTAATTGTCTTTTGCTCTCATTTAGTTATCCTCTAATAATTGAAAAAAAGTCAAGTGAGCAAAATTGAATCTAGAGCAAAAGTCCTAATCAAAGATTAGCTTTAGTGGAATTCAGGCCACCTAGCAATCTTCAATCACCAATCAACAAAAGAATTTGACAATTCAAGAGTCTCCAATTACTCAACCCAAGCCAAGTGTATAAAAATCTGTTCTAAAATCCAACCAAGCATTTTATCAAACACTTGGAAGGCATAAAATAAAAGCATATTAGAATAGGAAGAAATATAAAATCTAAAACTACCAAATGTAAAATAACAATAATAACAACTCAATTAAACAATAAGAAACATAAAAAGACATCAATTGCATTAAAGAAAATGAAAATCAACAAGAGTTCAATAGCATAAAAGTAACCAAATACAAGAAATAACAAGTAAAACTAAGAGAATCAAGATGCTAGAACAAGAAATAGTAAAGGAAACTAAATCAAGGCAAGATCAAAATCTAAATCTAAGGAAATTAAACTAAATCTACCCTAATTCTAGAGAGAAGAGAGAGCTTCTCTCTCTAGAATATAACCTAAAGCATATTTTTATTCTAAACCTAATTATCATCCCATTGTTCCTTTTTGAATTTGGCCTCAAATACTTCAGAATTGAGTTGGATTTGGGCTTGGATGAGCTCAGAAATCGCCCCCAGCGTGTTCCTTTAAGTTGGTCATATGATGCTTGTCACGCCTACGCGAGATGTCACGTGTACGCGTGGCCTGGCGAATTCCTTCCTCAAGCATACGCGTGAGGCACATATACGCGTAGCCATGAATTCACCAAATCCTTATTTCTTCATGAATTCTCTATCTTGCATGCTTTTTCTTCACTTTTTTGATCCAATCTTTGTCTCCTAATCCTTAGATCACTAGCAAACACATCAAGGCATCGAGTGGAATCAAAGTGAATGAAATTTAGCAAATTAAGGATCTAAAAAGCATGTTTTCAATCTTAAGCACAATTTAGGAAGAATTCACAAAACCATGCTATTTTAGTGAATAAACCTCTGTAAACTCAATTATGAGTCTAGATCCATTGTACTAGAGGGTAGAGGGGTTAGGAATGAGACCTAATGAGTCGAGATAGTAAATCGAAGAAAGATGGATTACGATATTGAGAGATTATGATGATTGACTTTGATTAAGATATGATGAGGACGATTAGGATATTGAGGGATGATGATAATTGATTATAATTATGACTATGAATGAAGTGAAATACGAATGAGAATGAATTTGATAGTGAAATTTGAGTCTAATATGAAATTTACCTACTTGGGTAGATGTAGTGGCATTGTTCCACTTGCTTTGGGATGTGGTGAAATGTACCTATCTAGGCAGATGCAGTGGCATTGTTTCACTTGCTCCGGGTTAAGGTTTGGAACCGGCTGGATAGACGCAAGGATTGTGATTTTGTACCGCTTGCTCCGAGTTGGTAATTGAGATATCTAATTCGTCAGTCTCCCTAGATAAATGCAGTGGTTTACCCCACTTATTTCAGGTTGAGATTTGATAATTTGTTGACCCTCTGTTGCAAGATATGGCCCGACACTTATACCTTTTTGGATGAATTGCTCCAAGAGATGTGAATTCCTCTTGAGAGATACACACACCAAGGGACTGTCGAGGGTTAGCTACCGGACATGTCGGATTTGGCTGTGTAACTGATAGATGAGCTCATCGACCATAGGACAAGCATGCTTCATTTGTATTTGATTATTTTGTTTGGGTTTGCTACTTGTCATGGCTTGTTTAATTGTGCATATTAAGTTACTATGTGCTAATTTCTTGAATTTACTTGTGTATTATTTGTCTTACTTGTTTTTGAATAGCTGAGAGGTCCCTCATGTTGGCGTCGGTTGACGTTGAGGGGCTGTTCTGCTTGGCGCTTGGAGAGTTGTAAAAACAACGAGAAATGTGAATTAAATTAGAATTCCCTATGATAGTTGCCTAATCACGGATTAGTGAGAACCTATGATGAAAAGATTGTTGTATGGAAGCTTAGGATTGCTTAGAGAGTTCATGTTGCCTTATATTGTATCTATTTGGCATTTTTCCCGTATTAGGAACCCGAGGATTGGGGTTCTCATTCTGTATATATTCCTTATTTTTTAGATACAGGTCCTGCCATGGTGAGCTAGAGTTCGTCTGGAAGACAACAAAATTCTTTTGACTCCTATATTGTATTTTGTTTAGATTTCTCTCCCCCTTATCTTGGAAAACTTTAACGATGTATATGTATATATTTTCTTTTGGAACCTTGTCTATATAGGCTTTGATGTAGATTTGGGGGAGATAGAAACTGTTATCAACTACTTTTGTTACTGTAATCCTAGTCGACCTAAACTTCGCAGGTCATGAACTAGTGGCTATTACACACACACACACACACACACATATATATATTCTGTCTTTATTTTTTTGTATTTATGTTTTGTGGTAATGTAGTTTTATGTTGAAAATATAATTTTTCATTATAATAACTTTATTTCATAAATTTAGATGTTATGGAAAATTACATTAATTTAGTAATTGCATTGTGTTAATGTAACACTCTACCACGCAAAATTTTAAGCTATGGTCGTAAATCAGAGGTGGAGATGTATTATAACCTCTAATACAGAAAAGTACATACATAATATTTGAAGAAATATAATGCAACTAGGAGCCTGTGAAGGAAAGATAAATCAAAAGCGATAAAATCGTCATCACACACGTAACGTTAAAAGTAAATGTGTCGTTATACAGAAACATAAAAGATGTATACTTGGTGGACGAAATTGTGATCCATATTCTTTTGTACTTGTATGAAATCATTATTATGGCACCGGTTGAATTCACAACTCCGTTCAACTAACCAGCAAGTGTACTGGGTCGTCCAAGTAATAAACCTTACGTGAGTAAGGGTCGATCCCACAGAGATTGTTGGTATGAAGCAAGCTATGGTCACCTTGTAAATCTCAGTTAGGCAGATTAAATTTGTTTATGGTTTCGAAAATTAATAATAAAATAAAAATAATAAAAGGGATAGAATACTTATGCAGATTCATTGGTGCGAATTTCAGATAAGCGAATGGAGATACTGTATGGCTCAAGAACGCCTACTTTCCCATTGCTTCAACTCAATCCTTCTTACTCCTTTCCATGGCAAGCTGTGTATAGGGGTTCACCGTTCGACGATGGCTACTTTGTATCCTCTCTGGAAAATGGTCCTCTGCGCTGTCACTCGCATGGCTAATCGTCTGGAGGCATCACACTGGCCGAAGGCTACATCCCATTCTCGCAGTGAAAACTACGCTCACGCGCTCTGTCACAGCACGGCTAATCACTGGTTGGTTCCCACTCCTGCTGGAATAGAATCCCTTGATTCTTTTGCGTCTGTCACTAACGCCCAGCACTTGCGAGTCTGAAGCACGTCACAGTCATTCATTACCGGAATCCTACTCGGAATACCACAGACAAAGTTAGACTTTTCGGATTCCCAGGATCCTACTCGGAATACCACAGACAAGGTTAGACTTTCCGGATCCTCATGAATGCTGCCATCTATCTACCTTATACGACGAAGATTCTGTTGGGGAATCTAAGAGATACACATTCAAGCTCGGTTGCATGTAGAATGGAGGTGGTTGTCAATCACGAGCGTTCATAGGTGAGAATGATGATGAGCGTCACATAATCATCACATTCATCATGTTCTTGGGTGCGAATGAATATCTTGGAATAAGAACAAGAGAGAATTGAATAAAAAGTAATAGTAATTGTATTGAAACTCGAGGTACAGCAGAGCTCCACACCCTTAATCTATGGTGTGCAAAAACTCCACCGTTGAAAATACATAAGTAAAAGGTTCAGGCATGGCCGAATGGCCAGCCCCCTGAATGATCAAGAGACCAAATAATCAAAGGCTAAACAGTCAAGAGATTAAACTGTCAAAAGATATCTAATACAATAGTTAAATGTTCTATTTATAATAAACTAGCTCCTAGGGTTTACATGAGTAAGTAATTGATGCATAAATCCACTTCCGGGGCCCACTTGGTGTATGCTTGGGCTGAGCTTGATCAATCCACGAGCTAAGGCTTCTTGGAGTTGAACTCCAAGTTATGACGTGTTTTGGGCGTTCAACTCCGGATCATGATGTTTTTCTGGCGTTTAACTCCAGACAGCAGCATGTACTTGGCGTTCAATGCCAAGTTACGTCGTCAATTTCCGAATGAAGTATGAACTATCATATATTGCTGGAAAGCTCAGGATGTCTACTTTCCAACGCCGTTTAGAGCGCGCCAATTGGAGTTCTGTAGCTCCAGAAAATCTATTTCGAGTGCAGGGAGGTCAGATTCCAACAGCATCAGTAGTCCTTTTGTCAGCCTTTTTCAGAGTTTTGCTCAAGTCCCTCAATTTCAGCCAGAATTTACCTGAAATTACAGAAAAACACACAAACTCATAGTAAAGTCCAGAAATGTGAATTTAACATAAAAACTAATGAAAACATCCCTAAAAGTAGCTTGAACTTACTAAAAACTACCTAAAAACAATGCCAAAAAGCGTATAAATTATCTGCTCATCAATACTCAAGCAATAACACATAGATATACATGATGCATGCTTGTCCAACTGGCCAAGAGTTCATGTGTCGGTTATGTTGCCAAACCCAACTTGGGCAAGTGGGATTAACCAACCTTCCTTTCCCGTAAGTTCCACAAGCAAGCGGCATAACACCAACTGTCCTTGCCCGGAACACGCAAGCGGGCTTCAACCACTGTCTTTGTCTTGCATAACACTGCATCCATGGAGTGTATCAAAGAACTACATCACACCGCATCCAGGGAGTATGTCATAGAATTTATCAAATCAACATACAAGCAGAGTGACACCCATACCTTTCCCAATTCAGCCAATCAGATCATAATTTGTCCACATTAAGGTCCTTAATCAATTTCATTCTGTTTAATTTACTCACACTCATTTCAGAGCCTAAAAGCTAGTTAACAAACCTTTTATAAGGGTTACAAGGGTTTACAATCTTGCTGGGAAAGCCAAATAGTCAAAATAGAGATTTTTGGAGAAAATAGGACATGTGCGTACGCATTACCCTTATGCGTATGCACTGATCAGAGGCAAATCCACAGCTTGTGTGTGCACATCACCACATGCATACACACAAGTTGCAAAACTCTCTTGGTGTGCGTACGCATACTATCGTGAGTATGCACAAGTTCATACACCTGTTTTGAGTAGTGCATGCACACGTAGGTCAAGATTATGGTTTTTCGGCAACACCTTGGATTTTCATTTTAAAACAGAAGTTTTTAAATTCCTATAACCTTTTACAATTTTCTTAAGCCATTTTAAAGAACTTTTCACTAGCTTTAATTTAAGATAAATTTCATTCGATTCCGAACTCCGAGCGCCAAGTTATGGCCTATTGAAGTTGGTCAAAAATTTGTTTTTACCAAATTCACAAAATTATCAAATTTCACAAACTCTCAATGTGATTTGGTTCAAAACCACTCTAATACCATTTCTAAATATTCCAAACACTCATTTATAAATTTCCAACCATTCCATATCTAACCAATCAATTTCCATCAAACAACCTCATTAATTAACATTCCACAACACTTTATTCAATTTCATTCACATGTGAACATCTATGTCACTCAACAACAATTTCAACTCACAAATCACAACCAATTAATCATAACAACCACTATTTCCATTCAATACTATCTTAAGGCAATTAACCTAGGTTTTCACGTAACTTTATATAATGGCTACTCGAAACAAAAATTTGTACTTTTTTTACGGTGGTTCTAACCCTTGAATCTTTCACTTTCTAGCCAAACCAAGCTTCCATAACTGCTCTGTAACCATAGCGAGCACCCAATCACGTACCAAAACCACCAAACAAGCCAAGCTACTCCATATAATCTAATTACACTAATTATTCAACACTTTCACTAGGATATTTACTCAAAATTAGGGATAAAGAGGAGATTGAGCTCCCTTGCCTTGTATCACTCAAACTTGGGTCAACACCCCATTAGATATTGTGATTGAGCTTCTCCTAAAGTACCAAAATCACAAAAATCTAACCACAGACCCAAAATGCAAATACAAGAGAGATTTCAAAAATGGCTCAAGGATTTTAGAAGTAATCACCTTAAAGGTGGTATAGAATCGAAGAGTATGATAAGAGTGTAATTATGATAATGGCATTGGAATTAGTGGTTAATATATGAATTCTGATTTTGAATGGTGAATTGAATTGGTGGTTTGAATAAAGGTTTGATCTGATGTGTGGATAAAATGTGATTGATGGTGATTTTTTATGTGGTGGAATGTATGTTAATTGTTGTTGTCAATAATGGTTGATGATAATAGTCGAAATTGGTAGATTTATGAGTGGATATCATTGAATGAATTGAAGGACTTAGTTGTTGGACTGAATATGGAGTGATTGTAGTATGAAATAATGTATAGGAGTAATAGAGAATGAATTGGGTGTGGATTGTTTAGTTTGGAATGAGTGTTTTGGAAACTTGAGGAATTTTGTTAACAACCTATCTTTAACCAACTTCAATGGCCCTAACTTGGTTTCCGGACCTCCGAATTTTGTAAAACTTGTCCTAAATAAAAATTGGGTCTGTGAAGTTTTTAACATTTGAAGAATGGACTGAAAATAACTTTTACGAAAAAGTTATGTACGTTTGAAGTTTGGTGTAGAAAACTAATTTATGAACTTAATATCTTTTTGGAAATATTGATATGCGTGCGTATGCGATAGGGTCATGCGTACACAAGTTTTGGGCTCTGCTCAGAAGTCTCATGTACATGGATATAGTATCGCATATGCAGTACTGTCAAATTTGCAATCTCACGTACGAGGACAGTGCATGCGTGCGCGAAACTGTCATCTTTCAAATCATACGTGCGTGGTGGCATGCGTAGGCATGACCATCCTATTTTATCAAAGTTGTATTTTTTAGATTTTCAACTACCTCTCTGGTTTTTCAAGCCTCTGTAAACTCTGTTAGAGGTCTAATAATTGGTTTTTAGGCTGTGGAATAAGAGTAAACATATTGAGGGAGTTGGTTTGATATTAAGGGAGATTTGCAAAGAGAATAATGGAATTAATAAGGCATTGATAATTCTGAATGAGATATGATTGATGTCGATGATTGATGAGCGAATATTTTATACGCTTTTTGGCATCATTTTCATATAGTTTTTAGTATGTTTTGTTTAGTTTTTATTAAGTTTTTATAGGTTTTAGTGTTAACTTTACATTTTTTGGATTCTACTTTGAGTTTGTGTGCTTTTGTGCAATTTCAGGTATTTTCTGGCTAAAATTGAGGAGCTGGAGCAAAAGTCTGATTCAGAGACAAAGAAAACACTGCAGATGCTATCCGGATCTGACCTCTTGCAATCGGAAGAGCTTTTTTGGAGCTACAAATGTCCAAATGGAGTGTTCTCAACGACTATGGAAAGCTGACTTCCAAAGATTTTCAGCAATGTATAATAGTCTATACTTTACTTTAGATTAAAAGGCCCAAAACTAGTGTCCAATGCCAGCCTCATGTCCCCTTTCAAGCGTCCAGACCAGCATCTAAACGCCCAAAGAGGATCCCCTAGCCAGTGTTCAACGCCCTGGAGGCCTCCTAGCATGTGAATCTCATCAAAGCTCAGCTCAAACACCCATCAAGTGGGCCCCAAAAGTGGATTTTAGTACTAAAAGGACTGTTTTACACTTACTAGTCATTAGTTTAGTATTTAAGGGATTATATTTATGTTATTTGCACGACAAAAACTAGGACGCACACCATATTTCATTTTATCATTGTATTTTCTATCAGTATGAGTTTCTAAAGCTCCTAGGTTGAGGGGAGGAGCTATGATGAGTTCTATGAATTAAGAAAAGTATTACTATTTTCCTTCAATCCATGTTTGATTTGGTTGGCAAGGTCAAGAGCAAAAGGATTTCAATGTCCCATATCCTATCCATCAGGAACCACCATTTCTATATTCATACCAAGAACCATCACCTCTCTATCCATATCAAGAACCATCATCTTTCTACCCATATCAAAAGCCACCATCTCCCTATTCATACCAAGAACCACCACCTCTCAATCCATATCAAGAACCATCATCTTTCTACCCATATCAAGAGCCACCATCTCCCTATTCATACCAAGAACCATCCTCTTTTTACTCTTATCAAGAACCATCATCTCCTTCTTATTCATATCAAGAACCATCATCTCTTGAGCTTCGCATGAAAGAATTCATACATGATATAAGGATGAGTGTAAAAAATGTAGAGAAATATGTGCAGTTGATTATCAAGTCCCAGGAAGAGGAACAAGGAAATTCCTTCCCAAGAGATATAATGCAAGATCCCATGGAAGAAAGTGAAGAAATCAATCAAAGGCGTTCATACTCCAGTGAATTAGAGAACTTTTCACCCTCACACATGGAAGAAGATGAAGATACAAAAACTAAGGAGGAAGATACAAAAACTAAGGAGGAAGATGCACCAACAAAGAAGGAAGATGCACAAACAAAGGAGGTTGTAAGGGATGAAAACAATTATAGAAATCTACACTCCAATGAAGCAGAGAGTGGCATAGAGGGTGAGTTTATTAAACCACCAATTCAAGAAATTCTTGACGAAGGGTATACTCCAACCATCACACAACACCCAATTTTTGAAATTAAAGAAGTGAAGGCAACCAAGGAAAGCACTGAAAAGGAGATTGTGACCAAGAAATAGAAGAAAATATCTATGAAGAAAAAAAGGTCAACAAAAAACAATTCAACCTCTACCCTAATAAGCAAGGTGAATCAAGCCAATCACAATAAAAGAAAGCTTGTTAGGAGGACTTTATATCAGGGGGCACAAATCTTCACCTCTCCCCCTGGAGTCATTTCTTTTAACCAACTGGAAGAAGATGAAGAAAATTCAACAATCAAGTGTCAAGCTAGTGAAATTAAAGAAGCGCTTGTTGGGAGGCAACCCAACTACTAGTATCCTTGGTTTTTCAGTTGCTTTGGTTTTACTTTTATAGTTATTTTTATTTTAGCACTATAGTTATTTTAGTTTTGGTTTTAAATTACTTTATCTAATTTTTTTAGAATTTTTCTTATTTTACATGTGTTTTGGTCATGCAAAATGATTAGAACAGGAACATGAGCAATTAAGAAGAACTTTTGACACACTATTTTCAGCTTTTCTTTGCTTGAGGACAAGCAAACTTTTAAGTTTGGTGTTGTCGCTTCGCTTTTGACGTTTTCTGTTTATTTTAATAGCACCAAAGGGAGATGAATGTTCTTCATGGAGGAATGAGATGGCCACCAGCATAACTGAGGTAGTTGAGTTCTTTTCATTCTATTTCTCTTCCATTCTTATTTTGTTGTCTTTTGTTTTCTGTTGCTTTGATTGCCTACATGATCTTTAGTACTTTCAGTTCTTAAATTTAATTTCATTCTATTATTTGCTTTTAGAAAAAATAAAAAATAAAAAAATAATTATCTCATGTACCACTCACTGAGGTTGAATCTAAAAAGAAAAGAAAAAGAAGTGATATATTGCATGAGAAATTGAGTTTATATTTAAGAGTAGTCTTATTTACTTAAATGTGGTGATGTTATCTGTGATTTTGAATGCATGATATGAACAATGCATATTTGAATTTGAATCAAAGGATGTTGATGCATGAAGAATAGGAATTTAGAGAACTATTATGAATTCTCTGAATTAAACAAAAGCTTAATCCTTGAAGCAAAAGAAATAGCAAAAGAAAAATAAAGGCAAGGTCCAAGACTCTGAGCATCAATGACTAGGGAGGTCTGATAGGATTAAAAGCTCAAAGAGTTGTTTTCCTAGTTATATGCTTGTGGTATTCTTGTTTCAAGTAACCCTTGAGACGAAATATTTAGAGTCGTGACCAAATGCATTCAGCAGAGTATGCTAAAGGGTTTGAGAACCACTATCTAGGAGAAGCTGAAAGAGCAATCAGAACTTTAAAAACAATTCCCCAGTTAAGTGCTTGTGGTATTTTTTGTATCAAGTGAAGCTTGAGACAAAACATTTAAAGTCATGGCTAGACTCAACGTGCAAAGCACAAATTCATTGAGAAGTAAAGGATGTATGCTGTGTTCAAGGATTAAACTGGAGTGCAAAGAGCAGAGAATTCATAATATGATCCGGATTCTAATTCCGAATGATAGTGACATTCCTCAGATTCAAAGGAGAGTGAGATGCCAAAACTGTTCAGAATTATAATAGATAAACCCCACTTTAAGAAGAGACATGAGCATAACTGAACTCTCACCTCTCATGCAAATTCACATCTTAATTATGTACTAATTTTAGTTGCTTGAGGACAGGCAACAATTCAAGTTTGGTGTTGTGATACGTGAGCATCTTTCCTAACTATTCCTAGTGAATTTGCATTTAATTTGTTGAGTTTAATCAAGAATTAATTATCTTTTAGCCACTATGGATGCTACGTTGAGTCTTGTGCAATTCTATTTATTTTAGGTAGCATTCGGATGGATTTGACCGAGTTTCCACAGAAAAAGAGAAGAAGGCGAATGATGTTGTCAACCTTGACCTCTCTGCACTCAAACCTGAATAACTCAAGCTGTAAAGGTTCAATTGACGTGATTCTAGTGGCGTTGAAAAGCTAACTTCTAGAGCTTTCCAACGATATATAATAGTCTATACTTATTTTCCATCAATTCGGCCAAGGCTGCGCCTAACTAGAGATTTCTCAAGTTAGGCGTGGATTATTAAGGAATCAAGTGGTCCCCAACTCTCCAAGAAGCAAGCACGCAATCTCCTATTAATTCTGATTTAAACTTTATTTTATTTAAAAATAGGAAAAGATATTATTTAGTTTTAGAAAATATATTTTACATTAATTAGGATTAGATATAAAAGGGAAAAGAATCTCTTCTCTTCTACCTCATTCTGTACTTTATTTTCGTTCTTTATTTTATGAATTTGGGTGGAACGGAAGTATGACCCATGTCCTAATTGAGTTCTTGTATAACTTGAAAAAGCTCTTTACTTGAAAAATAGCTTGAAAACATATTCTCCTAAATTTCTAATTATCTGGACTTAATAGGATACGTGACATATAATCCTCTTATATTTGGGTAATTAGGATTTCTGTGGCATATAAACTAGAAATGAACTTCACCCTCTAATTGGAATTAAGTGACCAAGGAATTGGCGATTGATGAATTTTAGAGGAGACTAAAAAAGTCTAAGGAATTAGGATTTAGTCACATATAGTTTGCCATGAATTAAATCTTGCATGATTAAAATAGTTAGTAAGAAAAGTCAATCCAGAAAATAGATATCTCTAAAGCCTTAACTGTTTTCTCCATATATTATTCACAACTTGTTTATTGCTTGCTTTATTAATTTTCTGAATTTACTATTTAATGCAATTGAGACCCAAACGCTCTTTTCCATTTGTCTAACTAAGTAATTTAATCAACCATTGTTGCTTAGTCCATCAATCCTCGTGGGATCGACCCTCATTCACTTGAGGTACTACTTGGTACGACCCGGTGCACTTGCTGTTTAGTTTGTGGGTTATAAATTCCGCACCAGCATGCTGGAAGCTTCTGATCTTGCGAAGATCTTCATCTTTTGGGTTCATTTTGGTTATTTATATTTGCTTAAATGCTTATTGTCTCCACCTGTTATATATGTGTATATATATATATATATATATATATATATATATATATATATATATATATATATGTTGTACTAATTCCTCTAAGAGGTGATTTTGGAGACCCAGGTTTTGTAACTCTGTATTTTGGGCTTTCTTTTGGGGCTTTCCTATATATCTATATATGTATAATTATGGGCTCGGACCGGTTTATTTTTGTGAGCCGAGTCTTGAGTTTTGTTACATGTGTTTTGAAACTCTTAGTACATTAACTCTTTAGCGTGTTCTATCTTGCTTCATCTGCTTTATCGCTTCGTGAGCATTACGCTTTTAAATTTAATGATTTTGCTTTATCCCTTTCTTCAAAGGCTCCTAGTTATAAACCTTTTTCACTATACTATATATTAAATTTTATTTTTAGAAGTCGTAGCACCTCGCCTCCTCTGTTTTACATCCTAGGTGTAAAGCTCTGTGTGGTAGGGTGTTATAATAGTGACTATGGACAGAGTGAGATAAGATTAAGAATGAAATGAATAGAAAGGCAATGAGTTTGATAAGTTTGGCAAGGACGGTGGTTGATTCCGCTTGTCCATGATTTCTTGCTCGTTGCTTGTGACAGGCCACGTAATCCCTCCAATGGTAATAGGACACGTATTTCCTCTAATGGTGATAGGGCTAAGGGTGGCAAATGGGCCTAACTCGCCGTGCTGGCCCGTGTAACCCACCAAAAAAGATGGGCCGAGCTGGAAAATTGGGACTGCCAAAGAGAAAAAGCCCGCCTAACCTGCACCGCTTAAATCGCGGGCATTGGCGAGGCGGGGGGAGGGCTTCCCCGTCGGGCTTAGTTTTCTGTGGCAAGGGGGTATTTTTGCAATTGTTTTGCCGAAATCTAACTTTCTCCAACCCAACTTACAAGAGTATGAAGATGAAAATTGAGTGTTTTGGATTATGTTTATGTTGCTTTGGAGATAATATTTATAATTATGTTTTGGATTATGCTTGTGTTGCTTTGGAGAGAATATTTATAATTATATTTTGGATAAAAAACTTGGTTTATAATTATGTTTATTAGATATTTACAATTACAAAGACTTTAATGTTTGTGAATATAAAATATATAATTTTTTTGTCTTTAAAAATTATAAAATTATTAATATGGTTGTGAAATTATATATATTATTTAGTAGTTAATAGTAAAAAAAAAAGAGGAGCTTTGGCAGGCTTAGCCCGGCAGCCCACAGTTAGGCGGGGCGGGGTGGGATTCTAAGACCGCCTCATTAGGCGGGAAAAGGCGGGCTTCTGGTGGTGCGAGGAGGTGCAGGGCAAGCTTCCCTAATTGCCACCACTAGATAGGGTACATATTCCCTCTTTTTGGTGATAGGGCACTGATAAACCCATATTTCATGAGTTCTTTTGTGTTTAATTTGAGTGATTTATATAATCCTTCACCTACTTATTCACATTAATTGCATGGTTTTACTTTCCCTTCCTTATTATGTCGTATTGTGAAAAACATGTTTCCTAAGCTTTAAAAATTAATTATTTTAATTACCTTTATTTCCATTCGATGCCGTGATTAGTGTGTTGAGTAGTTTCAGATTTTCTAAGGCAGAATGACTTAGGGGATGGAAAAGGAAACATACAAAAAATGGAAGGAGAAAGCAAAACAGAGCTTTAAGGAAACTGGTGTTCACGCGATCGCATGGACGACGCGATCGCGTGCCAGAAGCGAAGATTCAGCGACGCGGCCGCATGACTGATGCGACCGCGTGCCTTAAGCAGAACGCACATGACGCGGTCGCATGACTGACGCAACCGCGTGGCAAGGAAAAGGTCCGAATGACGCGACCGCGTGACCCACGCGGACGCGTGACAGAGGCCACACACCAGAAATTACAGAACACGCCCCAGCGAGTTCTAAAGCCCTTTTTGGCCCAAATCCAAGTCCAGAAAGCATAGACCAGAGGTTATGAAGTGAGGGAAAGCATCCATTCAGTGAGAGCTCGCATAATTTTAGTTTTCAATGATCTAGATTTAGTTGAGAGGGAGATCTTCTCTCTCTCTTTTAGGATTTAGGATTTCTTCTTGTTTTAAGAGTAACTCTGGATCCCAGGTTTAATGTTCTTTTATTTTAAGTTTTACTTTTATTTATTTATTCCAACATTTGAATTGATTATTATAATTTGATTTATGAATTTCTCCCATGTGACGGATTGTTCTTTGATTAATGATAATTGAGGTATTTTCAGTTTATAATTGTTCTCTTTGAATTAAGTTACCATTGCTTCCCATCTAAGGATATTTTTATTATTCCAGCAATTTTACTTTTTTCCCTTTTGGTTCTGATTAAGAATTTAGTAACTCAACAGTTATTAAACTCAACGTAATTAATAATCGTTATCTTGCTAATTGAGCTGAACCTGAATAATCCCAACCTTTTCTTAGGAAATAATTAGGATTCAAAGGTCAATTTAATTAGTCCCTTGACTTTCCTTTTCCCTGGTAAAGGTTGACCAAGTGGAGTTTAGATTCAACTTTTATTATAGTTGAGAGAGATAACTAAGTTAGACCTCTAAATTCTCTTATCTTGCCAAAAGTTGTTTTACAGTTATTATTTATTTTTAATTGCCATTTAATTCACTTATCATTTAAATTACTTGCTTCTCACCTTCTAAACCCCGATTACAACCTTTATGACCAATGATAAGAACATACTTTCTCGCAGTTCCTTGAGAAGACGACCCGAGGTTTGAATACTCGGTTAACAATTTCTAAAGGGGTTTGTTACTTGTGACACCCAAAACGTTTGTATAAAAGGACTTTTGAAGGTTTAGAAACTATACTTGCAACGAGAATTTATCCGCAATTTTCTAGACCACGCAAAAGTTCTCTCATCAGGCACGTATTCCCACTGATGGTTACAAGGCACTCTCGCTCTAATGGCCAGTTGATGTGCTAAGATGTTAATGCATAATAGAGAGACAACGTTTGGGTTAGCCACTGGATATGTCAGATTTTGGCTATATAATCGATAGATGAGACTCATCAGCCTTAGGGTAGACATGCATCATATGCACTTGTATTTTTTTTTTTTTTGAGTATGCATTTGTTTTGGCTTGCCTATTTGCTTAACTGTATTTAACTGCTACCTGATCTATTTGCTATATCTGCTATATATATCTGTGTTTTTCTTGTTTATCTTGTTTGTGTTTATTTCTGAGAGACCCTCATGCTGGTGAAGGGGACGTTGAGGGTTGTTCCACTTGGTGATTTGGAGGATTACACAGAATGACAAACGAAAGGTTAGACTAGAATCCTTAGATATAGTCACCTTATTTCTGGTTTAGTGTGAATTTTAGGAATTGATATGAGTTGTTGGTGTTTTGGAATGCCTCTGGCTTCCCAAGACCTTATGTATTATCTATATGGGCACTTTTACCATACTGAGAATCCTCGGTTCTCATTCCATACATATTCTATTGTTTTTCAGATATAGGACATGAGGCACCTCACTAAGCGTGCTGGAAAATCTTTAGAAGTGAAGATCTACATTTTGTGGATTTTTTATTGTATTTCTAGTTTATAAATATGTACATATGTTATCTACTTTGTATAACTTTGTATTTTGACCCTCCTAGAGGATGACTTGGAGAAATAAGATTTATATTATGTCTTTGGATAAAGTTTTGGGTTGTATATATGTATAAATATACACTGGCTGGCCTTTGCTTTGCAGGTCGACTCTAGAGCTTCCTATATGCATCTTTTTGGAACTCTATATTCGTTGTAGATTATCCTTTCCATGCGCCGTTATCTATCTCTTCTACGCTTTAACATTTTGAGTGTGATGCAACTTTCGAGTTCTATTTTGTTCAACTTTTCCTTCAAGGCTCCTAGTTAAAACTATTCTTCATATATACATAAGTACCTATTTTGTCTTTTAGATGTCGTAATACCTCACCACCTATGATTTACGAACTTAAGTGTAAACCTCTGTGTGGTAGGGTATTTGGTGCACGAAATTGCAATAACACTTTTGCAATCCCGCACAACTAACCAGCAAGTGCACTGGGTCGTCCAAGTAATACCTTGCGTGAGCAAGGGTCGATCCCATGGAGATTGTCGGCTTGAAGCAAGCTATGGTTACCTTGTAAATCTTAGTCAGGATATCAGAAATTATCAGGATTGATTGTAAAAAGCAAAAGAACATGAAAAAGGTACTTGTTTTGCAGTAGTGGAGAATAGGCTGAGGCTTTGGAGATGCTCCATCTTCCGAATCTCTGCTTTCCTACTGTCATCTTCATCAAACACGCAAGGCTCCTTCCATGGCAAGCTGTATGTAGGGTTTCACCGTTGTCAATGGCTACCTCCCATCCTCTCAGTGAAAATACGTCCCTGATGCTCTGTCACAGCATAGGCTAATCATCTGTCGGTTCTCAATCAGGCCGGAATAGAATCCAGTGATTCTTTTGCGTCTGTCACTAACGCCCCGCCTTCAGGAGTTTGAAGCACGTCACAGTCATTCAATCATTGAGTCTTACTCAGAATACCACAGACAAGGTTTAGACCTCCCGGACTCTCTTGAATGCCGCCATCAGTTCTAGCTTATACCACGAAGATTCCGATTAAAGAATCCAAGAGACATCTACTTAATCTAAGGTAGAACAGAGGTGGTTGTCAGGCACATGTTCATAGTTGAGAATGATGATGAGTGTCACAGATCATCACATTCATCCGGGTTAAGAGCAAGTGATATCTTAGAATGGAAACAAGCATGATTGAATAAGAAACAGTAGTAATTGCATTAATCCATCAAGACACAGCAGAGCTCCTCACCCCCAACCATGGAGTTTAGAGACTCATGCCGTGGAAGGTACAAGAAACGTGTAAAAAGTGTTATGAGGTCATAAGGTCCCGATTACAATGTCAAAAGATCCTATAAATAGTAAACTAGTATCCTAAGGTTTACAGAAATGAGTAAATGACAGAAAAATCCACTTCCGGGCCCACTTGGTGTGTGCTTGGGCTGAGCATTGAAGCTTTTATGTGTAGAGACGTTTTCTGGAGTTAAACGCCAGCTTTCATGCCAGTTTGGGCGTTTAACTCCAAGTTTTATGCCAGTTCCGGCGTTTAACGCTGGAATTTCTGATGCTGATTTGCCACGCCGGTTTGGGCCATCAAATCTTGGGCAAAGTATGGACTATCATATATTGCTGGAAAGCCCAGGATGTCCACTTTCCAATGCCGTTGAGAGCGCGTCAATTGGGCTTCTGTAGCTCCAGAAAATCCACTTCGAGTGCAGGGAGGTCAGAATCCAACAGCATCTGCAGTCCTTTTCAGTCTCTGAATCAGATTTTTGCTCAGAACCTTCAATTTCAGTCAGAAAATACCTGAAATCACAGAAAAACACACAAACTCATAGTAAAGTCCAGAAAAGTGAATTTTAACTAAAAACTAATAAAAATATACTAAAAACTAATTAAAAGATACTAAAAACATACTAAAAACAATGCCAAAAAGCGTATAAATTATCCGCTCATCACAACACCAAACTTAAATTGTTGCTTGTCCCCAAGCAACTGAAAATCAAAATAGGATAAAAAGAAGAGAATATACTATAGACTCCAAAATATCAAAGAAACATAGTTCCAATTAGATGAGCGGGACTAGTAGCTTTTTGCCTCCGAACAGTTTTGGCATCTCACTCTATCCTTTGAAGTTCAGAATGATTGGCATCTATGAGAACTCAGAACTCAGATAGTATTATTGATTCTCCTAGTTAAGTATGATGATTCTTGAACATAGCTAGTGTATGAGTCTTGGCTGTGGCCCAAAGCACTCTGTCTTCCAGTATTACCACCGGATACATACATGCCACAGACACATAATTGGGTGAACCTTTTTAGATTGTGACTTAGCTTTGCTAGAGTCCCCAATTAGAGGTGTCCAAGGTTCTTAAGCACACTCTTTTTGCCTTGGTTCACAACTTTATTTCTTTCTTTTTCTTTTCTTCTTCTCTCTTTTTTTTTCGAATTTTTTTTTTGAATACTGCTTTTTCTTGCTTCAAGAATCAATTTGATGATTTTTCAGATCCTCAATAACAGTTCTCTTTCTCCTCATTCTTTCAAGAGCCAACAAATTTAACATTCTCAAAACATCAAATTCAAAAGACATATGCACTGTTCAAGCATTCATTCAGAAAACAAAAAGTATTGTCACCACATCAAACTAATTCAACTAGTTTCAAGGATAAATTTCGAAACCCTGTACTTCTTGTTCTTTTGTGATTAAAGCATTTTTCTTTTAAGAGAGGTGATGGATTCATAAGACATTCATAGCTTTAAGGCATAAACTTTAATTTTATTAATTATGAATTAAGAACAAGACTCAGAAAATAAATATAAGATGAAACTAGAAATAGAAAAACAAAATAAAATAAGAAAAACGAAAAAAATAGGCTCCTAATGATAGAGGTTTTCACAGAGTTAGGACTCAACAACCTTGATTTTGAGAAGTGGATGCTCCCTCAGCTTGGGAGGAGAGCTTTTGGCGTTTCATCTCTTGAATTTCACGCCCCTGCTTCTCTTGTTCCTTCAGCAATTTGCAGAGCATGCAGTTTTGATTCTGCTGTTCTTCCTTTAGTTGCTCCATAGTCTCTTGCAACTTGTTAATAGATGCTTCTAGGTTGGCCCAATAGCCAATTTCAGGGAATTCAGGGAGGAACTCATGCGCCCTCCTTTTGATAGAGTTGTCTTGCACTTGTCCTTCCATTGACTTCTTGGTGATTGGATGTTCAATGGGTATGAATTCATCTACTCCCATCTTCACCCCAGCCTCTTTACAGAGCAAGGAGATCAAGCTTGGGTAAGCCAATTTGGCTTCAGTGGAATTTTATTTGCAATTGTGTAGATCTCACAAGCAATCACATGATGAACCTCCACTTCTTTTCCAAGCATAATGCAATGAATCATCACTGCTCTCTTGATGGTAACCTCAGAACGGTTGCTAGTGGGCAATATGGAACGCCCAATGAAGTCTAGCCACCCTCTTGCAATTGGTTTGAGGTCTCCTCTCTTGAGTTGGTTTGGGACACCTTTAGAATTGGTTATCCACTTAGTTCCAGGGAGGCATATGTCCTCTAGAACTTGATCCAACCCTTTGTCTACTCTCACCATCCTCCTATTAAAGGAGTCAGGATCATCTTGCAGTTGAGGCAACTTGAAGATTTCTCTTATTTTGTCCAGATGGAAGTACATAACTTTCCCTCTGACCATGGTTCTATAGGTATGGTAAGCGGTTCCAGTCATTCTCTGCTTATCTGTCAGCCACAGATTTGAGTAGAATTCCTGAACCATGTTCCTTCCAACCTTTGTCTCAGGATTGGTTAGAACTTCCCAACCTCTGTTTCGAATTTGCTCTTGGATCCCCGGATATTCATCTTCTTTCAGATCAAATTTCACTTCCGGGATCACTGACCTTAGACCCATTATTTTGTGATAATGGTCTTCATGTTCTTTGGTTAAGAACTTCTCTTGATTCCAAAGATTCTTTGGATTAGTCTCTTTCTTTCCTCTTAAATTGGTTTGTTTTCCCTTAGGAGCCATGATCTTGATGAATCTTGGCTTAGTGATCACGGAAAAGCACACCAAACTTAGAGGTTTGCTTGTCCTCAAGCAAAAGAAAAGAGAGAAGAGAGGGGGAGGAAGAGGAAATTCGAATGGTGTGATGGAATGAGGGAGCCAAACGTGTATTTATAAGGTGGGGAGGGGAGTTTTCGAAAAAGAAGAGAGAAATTTGAAAGGAGATTTGAGAAGATATGGACAGAAATTGAGAAAAGGGTGAAATTTTTGAACAATGTTTGTAATTGATTTGAAATAAATTTGATGAATGGTTTTGATTTTTGAAGATTTGAAAGTGAATGATGAATGATTGAAGTGTGATTTTGTAGAAAAGTATGGGTGAGAAAAGGAAAGTTTGAAAAAATTTGAGTTGAAAACAAAAATGTGGTCCCCCCACCTTTCTGGCGTTAAACGCCCAGAATGGCACCCATTCTGGCGTTTAACGCCCATTTACTACCCCTTTTGGGCGTTTAACGCCCAGCCAGGTGCCCTGGCTGGCGTTAAATGCCAGAAATCTTTTGTCACTGGGCATTTTTCAGAACGCCCAGGATGCTGCACACCTGGCGTTAAACGCCCAGAATGGTGCCCATTCTGGCGTTTAACGCCCAAAATGGCACCATTCCTGGCGTTTAAACGCCCAGAATGGTACCCATTCTGGCGTTTAACGCCCAAAATGCCCCTTACTGGCATTTTTTCGCCAGTAAGCTCATTTTCTCTGCTTTTTGAGCTGAATCCTTCTGTAACTCTGTGAATTCCTTCATTTTTGATACTTGCCTCTGTAAGAACTAATCATATACCCTCCTAATGACTGGGTTGCCTCCCAGCAAGCGCTTCTTTACTGTCTTTAGCTGGACTTCTGCTAAGAATCACTCAAGTCTCAGTTTGAGCATTCCTGCTCAAAATTTCCTTCAAGATAGTGCTTGATTCTCTGTCCATTAACAATGAACTTCTTGTTAGAATCAATATCCTGAAGCTCAACATATCCATATGGTGACACTTCTGTAATCACATACGGACCCCTCCACCGGGATTTGAGTTTTCCTGGAAACAATTTGAGCCTGGAGTTGAAGAGCAGAACTTTTTGTCCTGGCTCAAAGACTCTGGTTGATAATCTCTTGTCATGCCACTTCTTTGCCTTTTCCTTATAAATTTTTGCATTTTCAAAGGCATTGAGTCTGAACTCCTCTAGCTCATTTAGCTGGAGCAGTCTTTTCTCACCAGCTAACTGAGCATCCATGTTTAGGAATCTGGTTGCCCAATAGGCTTATGTTCCAGTTCCACAGGCAATGACAAGCCTTCCATACACCAGTTGGTATGGAGAGGTTCCTATAGGAGTCTTGAATGCTGTTCTGTATGCCCACAGAGCATCATCCAAGCTCTTTGCCCAATCCTTTCTTCGGGCCATCACAGTCCGTTCTAGGATTCTTTTTAGTTCTCTGTTAGAGACTTCTGCTTGCCCATTTGTCTGTGGATGATACGGAGTTGCCACTTTATGGCTAATTCCATGTCTAACCATAGCAGAGTGTAGCAGTCTATTGCAGAAATGAGTGCCCCCATCACTGATTAGTACTCTGGGAACACCAAACCTGCTGAAGATGTGTTTCTGGAGGAATTTCAGCACGGGCTTGGTATCATTAGTGGGTGTAGCAATTGCTTCTACCCACTTAGATACATAGTCCACTGCCACCAGAATGTAAGTGTTTGAGTATGATGGTGGGAATGGCCCATGAAGTCAATTCCCCATACATCAAACAATTCTATCTCTAATATCCCTTGTTGAGGCATGGCATATCCGTGAGGCAGGTTACCAGCTCTTTGGCAACTGTCACAGTTACGCACAAACTCTCGGGAATCTTATAGAGAGTAGGCCAGTAGAAGCCACACTGGAGGACTTTAGTGGCTGTTCGCTCACTTCCAAAATGTCCTCCATAATGTGATCCATGGCAATGCCATAAGATCTTTTGTGCTTCTTCTCTGGGTACACATCTGCGGATCACTCCGTCAGCACATCTCTTAAAGAGATATGGTTCATCCCAGAGGTAGTACTTTGCATCTGAAATTAATTTCTTTCTTTGCACATTGCTGTACTCCTTGGGTATGAACCTCACAGCTTTATAATTTGCAATATCTGCAAACCATGGAGCTTCCTGAATGGCAAAGAGTTGCTCATCTGGGAAAGTCTCAGAGATCTCAGTAGAAGGGAGGGACGCCCCAGCTACTGGTTCTATTCGGGACAGATGATCAGCCACTTGGTTTTCTGTCCCTTTTCTGTCTCTTATTTCTATATCAAACTCTTGCAGAAGCAACACCCATCTGATAAGCCTGGGTTTGAATCCTGCTTTGTGAGTAAGTATTTAAGAGCAGCATGGTCAGTGTACACAATCACCTTTGATCCCACTAGGTAGGATCTAAACTTGTCAATGGCATAAACCACTGCAGTAACTCTTTCTCTGTGGTTGTGTAGTTCTTTTGTGCGTCATTTAGAACACGGCTGGCATAATAAATGACGTGCAAAAGCTTGTTATGCCTCTGTCCCAACACTGCACCAATGGCATGATCACTGGCATCACACATTAATTCAAATGGCAATGTCCAATCTGGTGCAGAGATAACTGGTGCTGTGACCAGCTTAGCCTTCAGGGTCTCAAATGCCTGCAGACACTCATTATCAAAGATAAATGGAGTGTCAGCAGCTAGCAGATTACTTAGAGGTTGGCAATTTTTGAAAAATCCTTTATAAACCTTCTGTAGAATCCTGCATGCCCAAGAAAGCTTCTGATTGCCTTAACATTGGCAGGTGGTGGTAATTTTCAATTACCTCTACCTTTGCCTTATCCACCTCTATTCCTTGCTTGAAATTTTGTGCCCAAGGACAATTCCTTCAGTCACCATAAAGTGACATTTCTCCCAGTTTAAAACCAGGTTAGTCTCTTGGCATCTTTTCAGGACAAGTGATAGGTGGTTAAGACAGGAGCTGAATGAGTCTCCATATACTGAAAAGTCATCCATGAAGACTTCTAGAAATTTCTCTACCATATCTGAGAAGATAGAGAGCATGCACCTCTGAAAGGTTGCAGGTGCATTGCACAACCAAAAGGCATTCTCCTATAGGCAAACACGCCAGAAGGGCAAGTAAATGCTGTTTTCTCTTGGTCCTGGGGATCTACTGCAATCTGGTTGTAGCCTGAATAGCCATCCAAAAAGCAGTAATAGTCATGACCAGCTAGTCTTTCTAGCATTTGGTCTATGAATGGTAAAGGAAAATGATCCTTTCTGGTGGCTGTATTGAGCCTTCTGTAGTCAATACACATACGCCACCCTGTGACTGTCCTTGTAGGAACCAGTTCATTTTTTTCATTATGAACCACTGTCATGCCTCCCTTTTTGGGAACAACTTGGACAGGGCTCACCCAGGGGCTATCAGAAATAGGATAAATAATCCCAGCCTCCAGTAATTTAGTGACCTCTTTCTGCACCACCTCCTTCATGGCTGGATTTAGCCTCCTCTGTGGTTGAACCACTGGTTTGGCATTATCCTCCAACAGATCTTGTGCATGCATCTTGCTGGGCTAATGCCCTTAAGATCACTTATGGACCACCCAAGAGCTGTCTTGTGTCCTTAGCACTTGAATTAGTGCCTCCTCTTCCTGTGGATTTAAAGTAGAGCTTATAATCACTGGAAAAGTGTCACCCTCTCCCAAAAATGCATATTTCAGGGATGGTGGTAGAGGTTTGAGTTCAGGTTTGGGAGGTTTATTCTCCTCCTGAGGAATTTTCAAAAATTCCTTTACTTCCTCTAGTTCTTCTTGATCAGGTTGGGTATCTTTGAAGATGTCCTCAAGCTCTGATTCTAGGCTTTCAGTCATATTGATCTCTTCTACCAGAGAGTCAATAATGTCAGCGCCCATGCAGTCATCTGGTGTGTCTGGATGCTGCATTGCTTTCATAGCATTCAACTTGAACTCATCCTCATTGACTCTCAGGGTTACTTCCCCTTTTTGTACATCAATGAGAGTTCGTCCAGTTGCTAGGAATGGTCTTCCTAGAATGAGAGTTGCACTTTTGTGCTCCTCCATTTCCAGCACCACAAAGTCAATGGGAAAGGCAAATGGCCCAACCTTGACAATCATGTCCTCTATTATGCCTGATCGGTGTTTAATGGAGCATCAGCAAGTTGGAGGCAGCCAACCCAAGCTATCCTGGTTGATGACTTGCTCCAAGATCACATAGGCTGTCTTGTGCAAGCGCCTTCTAATGTGCAGGTATTTAAAGCTTCCAGGATCTTGAAGCTTTTTGGTAAGCTCTTTAGTATGACAGCACTGCATTCTTCAGTGAGAAACACTTTTTCAGTTTCTCTCCAATCCTTCTTATGACTTAAGATCTCTTTCATGAACTTAGCTAAGAAGGTATTTGCTCAAGTGCCTCTGCAAACGGAATCTTATTTCAAGAGTCCTTAGATAGTCTGCAAAGCGGGCAAATTGCTTATCCTGTTCCGCTTTGCGGAGTTCTGAGGATAAGGCATCTTGGCTTGATATTCCTAACCTTAGATGCTGCAGGTTTATTCCTTACAGAAGTGGTTGAAGAAGCCTTGTTAGAGGGATAATTATCAGCACTCTCAGGTGCCTGATCCTCCTTGGGCGTTTGAACGCCAGGAATGGGTGAAGATTGGGCGTTAAACGCCAACTTCTCCCCCTTTTCTGGCGTTTGAACGCCAGAATTGGGCAAGGAATGGGCGTTTAACGCCAACTTTCCTTCCCTTTCTGGCGTTTGAACGCCAATATATTCCTCTCTGGGCTCTTATTGTCCTAGAGGGATTTTGAACAGTGGTTTATCCTCTGTCAATTGTTCTTTGTTTGGCTTCTTGCTCCTTTGAGCAGTGGTGTTCAGTGTTTTCCCACTCCTTAGTGAACTGCTTGACATCCTTCTGTTATTTGTTTATATTTGCTGTTTTGCTTGATTCAACTGCAGTTTATGTTCTTGTTAGCAACTTAGTATATGGAGCATTTCTTTAAATTCTGCTAACTGTTCTGTCATCAGGAGCAATTGTTGATTAAGCTCATTCATCTGTTCTTGAGGATTAGGATCAGTGACTAATGCCAGACCTCCTCTTTTGGAACGAACTCATTGCTAGAATATAAGTATTGGTTTCTAGCAACAGTGTCTATAAGCTCTTGAGCTTCTTCAATGTCTTCCTCATGTGTATGATCCACAGCTGAGTGGTCTAAAGGACATCTGAGCTTTTTCTGTGAGCCCATAGTAGAAGATGTCTAACTGTACCCACTCTGAGAACATTCAGAGGGGCATTTTCTAAGCATACCTCTATACCTCTCCCAGGCATTATAAAGGGATTCATTATCCTCTTGTTTAAAGCCTGGATGTCCAGCCTTAGCTGTGTCATCCTCTTTGGAGGGTAGAAATGATTCAGGAATTTGTCTGATAACTGTTTCCATGTCTTTATGCTTGCTGTAGGTTGGTTATTCAACCACCTTTTAGCTTGATCTTTACAGCAAATGGAAATAGTAATAGTCTGTAGACATCCTGATCTACCTCTTTATCATGTACTGTGTCAGCATTTGTAAAAAATTGTGCCAGAAACCAGTAGGTTCTTCCTGTGGAAGACCGGAATACTGGCAATTTTGCTGCACTATGATAATGAGTTGAGGGTTTAGCTCAAAGCTGCTTGCTTTGATGGGAGGTATACAGATGCTACTCCCATATGCAGCTGTAATGGGGTTAGCATATGACTCCAGAGTCCTCTTGGACTGATTAATTCCACTTAAGTCCATAATGGACAAAAGGAAATGAGAATGATGCAAAGAGATAATTTTGTTTTGTTTTTTTTTTTTGAATTTTTAAACGAAAAATTAAAATAAAACAAAGGAAATAAAAAAATAAATTCGAAAATCAAAAGAAAATAAGATCAAAGCAAATTGAGAACTAAATCAATCAGTTAATTAAAAAGATTTTGAAAATAGCAATTAAAAAGATATGATTGAAAATTTTTATGAAAAGATTTGATTTTTGAAAAGAGGAAAGAGAAAAAAACAACAAAAAGACACCAACTTAAAATTTTTTAGAAAATCAAACACTAAATTTTCGAAAATTTTAAAGGAAAACACAAAGAGGACACCAAACTTAGAATTTTTATGAATCAAAAAGGGACTAAGAACATGCAATTTCGAAAAACTAGAAGAAAAAAAAAACAAAAGCATGCAATGGACACCAAACTTAAAATATGAAACTAGACTTCAACTAAAAGACTCTAAACCAACAAAAATAAAACAGTCCTAATCTAAGCAACAAGATAAGCCGTCAGTTGTCCAAACTCAAACAATCCCCGGCAACGGCGCCAAAAACTTGGTGCACGAAATTGCAATAACACTTTTGCATCCCGCACAACTAACAGCAAGTGCACTGGGTCTCCAAGTAATACCTTGCGTGAGCAAGGGTCGATCCCACGGAGATTGTCGGCTTGAAGCAGCTATGGTTACCTTGTAAATCTTAGTCAGGATATCAGAATTATCAGGATTGATTGTAAAAAGCAAAAGAACATGAAAAAGG